>NC_142934.1:11355202-11377702 GCF_046866305.1 Octopus bimaculoides | reverse complement strand
TTCCGCTTTTCGTAAAAGGATTTCTTGTTTTCGGCAATTGAAATAGGAAATTACTGCTACTTATTATTTATTGCACCGTTTCCAGAATTCACTCTGGCAGGATTTGAAATTCATCAACCACAAAGACCATATCTTATAATGCAGAACGCACACAAATGTGCAAAACATGTGTACACCTGTATCTTCTCTGAATTCACATTTGATTTTTAAAAATGTACCCAATTTTTAAAATAAAAAAAAAAAGAAAGAAAGAAATGAAAAATGCTTCATGGTTAATCCTAGCTTATCATCATCATTTAATGTCCATTTCATCATGCTTGCATGGGTTAGATAGTCTGACTCAAGCTGGTAAGCCGGAGAGAGCTGTACCAGGCTCCAGGCGCCCGTTTTGGTTTGGTTTCTACATCTGGATGCCCTTCCTAATGCTATCCACTTTACAGAGTAAACTGGATGCTTACTACATGTCACTGGCACGGGTGCCTCTTGCATGTTACTTGTACAAGTGCATCCCATGGGTGCCTCTTACATATCAATTTATTAACCCTTTATTAATCACATTTTGAATGAAATGCACCCACCACGTTACAATTCCATCCACCCATTTTTTCTACTCACTATTCCTGGAAGGGTCTCGGGGATAGAGTCCTTAAGTACTATTTCCTCTATAGGGTCCTATCAGGAGCCACTGTAATTACATTTTCAGTCTGGATTCCCAAAAGTGACCAACTCAGACTATGGATATTACCCATCTCATCCTTGGTCCAACCCTGGGACTCTAGCAAGTTGGCTTCTCTTGAAGAATCTTCATAATTCTTTGCTGTGACATTCTACTCATATGTTCAGAGATTAACCCTCAAAGCAGAAAAGTAGCAGCTCAACCTTGGACATGTTTCAATTGATTTTAAAAAGTGTAAAGAATTTATAAGGGTTAAGTAAAAAAAACTTGTGCAAAGAAAGAAAGGAAAAAATTCTCAAAAATAATTCTTGTAAGTGCAAGCATGGTTGTGTGGTAAGTAGCTTGCTTCCCAACCACATGGTTCTGGGTTCAGTCCCACTGCATGGTACCTTGGGTAAGTGTCTTTTCCTATAGCCCCAGGTTGACCAAACCTTGTGAGTGGATTTGGCAGATGGAAACTGAAAGAAGCCTGTCATATATATATATATCTACCTACGTGTATGTGTCTTGGTGTTCAAACCCCCACCTCCACTGCTTGACAATTGCTGTTGGTGTGTTAGTCCTCGTAACTAAATGGTTTGACAAAAGAGACAAATAGAACAAATACCAGGCTTTAAAAAACAGTACTGGGGGGGGGGGGGGCAATTCATTTGATTTTAAAAAGTCTTGAAAGTAGCGCCCCAGCATGGACTGAAACAAGTAAATGATAGAAAAAAATAAAGATACAAAACTGTTAGAAAGCTTGAATGCTTTAAGATTTTTTAAGAATTAATGGTTTTGTGCCACAGAACCAGCAACAGTCATATATGGATGTTGATATCAAAAGGATTAATTTATGGGTCCTGAAATAATGTGTTTCCTGATGACCTCAGAGAATTGGGGGGGGGGGGGGAGAGTGTTTCTAACTCCCTGATTCTCTAACAAAGAAAGAATAGTGAAAACACCTGACCCTCTCTAGCTAAAACACCCACAAGTCCATAGAGTTCTCAAGTCATAGCTATAAGTAAAAAGAGACACACCCAAGTGTTGATAACTACACTAGGGATATATAGAGTGAGAGATATGTAAATAGGCAGCAGGTAGATACATATTTTAAACATATTTAAAAGATCATGTGTAGCCACAATGCTCTCTCAGTCAACAATTTTTTCCTTCTAAGGCAAAATATAAATATTCTTATACTTGGGGGAATGGTCATCTTGGGGAATGGCAATTAAACACACACACACCATTTATTTGATTTTCATTTCACAGTAATCCCTTGACTATTGTGGGTGTTACATTCTAAACCGTCCCCCACAATAGGTGAAAATCTGCGAAGTAGAATCGATACTGTACTCTTTTACTTGTTTCAGTCATTTGACGGCGGCCATGCTGGAGCACTGCCTTTAGTCGAGCAAATCGACCCCGGGACTTATTCTTTGTAAGCCTAGTACTTACTCTATCGGATCTCTTTTGCCAAACCGCTAAGTGACGGGGACATAAACACACCAGCATCGGTTGTCAAGCAACGCTAGGGGGACAAACACAGACACACAAACATACATACGACGGGCTTCTTTCAGTTTCCGTCTACCAAATCCATTCACAAGGCTTTGGTCGGCTTGAGGCTATAGTAGAATACACTTGCCCAAGGTGCCATGCAGTGGGACTGAACCCAGAACCATGTGGTTGTTAAGCATAAGTACAGGCATGGCTGTGTGGTTAAGAACTGAACTCAAAACCAACCGTGTGGTTTTAGGATCAGGTCCACCGCACAGCATCTTGGACAAATGTCTTCTACTACAGCCCTGGGGCTGACATATGCCCAGTGAGAAAACTGTAGAAGCCATTTTATCCACCCTTTCCTTCTTTGTGCGTGTGTGCAGGTTTCTTTGTGTCTGTGCTCATGTGTTTGTTGACCGGTGTTGCTTTGTTTACATCCCTGTAACTTAGTGGTTCATCAAAAGAGACCAACAGAGTAAGTGCCAGACTTTAAAAAAAAACAGCCTCAAGTACTGGCAGGGGGTGGTGGTAGGTAGGGCATGCACAATGTGTTTGACTAAAATCCTTCAAGGTTGTGCCCCAGTATGGCTGAAGCTCAGTGACTGAAACAACAAGCTAGCAGTCTATGATTTAACCCTTCTGCATTTAAATCAACCATATCGAGCCAAAATATTCTGTTTCATGTTCAAACTAGCCAGAACTACCCTCTCACACATATCCTACAATGTCTGACTAGGACACCACACATCCTGTAAAAGTGAATGAATGACCAACTACAAGATCATGGCTCTTGGTAACTTCAATACTTGCTGTGTATATCAACGCTTTGATTACTACATTTCTAGTGAAAGGTACTACCATTGTTTCAATTAATTTTGAAATTAAGAAAGAATTTGGCAAAATATCTTTATTATTAAGCTAGTGCCTGGAACGTAAGTTAACATGAAATCTTATAGTAGCATGTTCTAATTTACATCAATTCGAAATAAGAAGTTTGTATCACAGAACCAGGGACAGTCTCAGAGAGGTTGGTATCATAAGGGTTAAAATAGCTCAACACAACACAGAAAACAACCGCAGATTCTACCATTTGTTAGTATAGAGTTAAAATATAATGCTGCATACGTCATAGTAGCTGGCTTCTAATTTCTTGAGATCCTGAAACAGCCAACTTTGCAATTCCAAACAGGAGATATCTATGTCAATGGCTATAGCAGACTTCTCACTTAAAAACCCAACCTTCACTTTACGGCATTTTAATTGTGTTGGTTTCTTGCCTTTTAATTGCCTAAGATTAATCTATTATTGGATAACCCACGTAAGTGCTTAATGTGTTAATTAGCAGTAATATTTACTTTATATATATATATATATATATATATATATATATATATGGATTCAAATTTTGACTATTAGCATTTGTTTGCATGCCATAGAGTTTACAATAAAAATCTCACTGGTATCAACAATGATCTTCCTTCTCTGTTGCCATTTGTAACAGTTGTCATATGTTCTATCAATGTATTGTGGCACCCTAATCTAGTCTCTAAGGCACTGATATTCCCAAGGATTTAAAAAAAAAAAGGTGGGGTCGCCTTGTGAAAGCATAAATTTGTCACCTGAAATAAATAGAAATACTATTATCATCGTCATTGAGCATTTGTTTACCATGTCTACATGGGCTGGATGGTTTGACTGGGTCCGTTGAGCCATAGAGCTGACTCAGGCCCCAATGTCAAGCTTCGGCATAGTTTCTATAGCTGGATACCTTTCTCAAAACCAGCCACTTTTCAGAGTGTACTGGGTGCTTTTTTTCACGACACCAGCAGTAGTGGAGTCACCAAGTAACTTGCATGAGTGGAAAAGAACAAGGAAAAAGAAAAACTCTTCCCAGATGTTGAAGTATAATCAAGGAAAAAACACAAATGTCTTGCTATAGAGAAGATACATGACTATTCTGCATTATGTGACAATGGGTGAGAGTAGCTGGGAGATAAAGAAGGCAGTGACATGGTGCTAGAGTATACTCCTAAGGTACAAGAAGGTGATTATAAGGGAGAATATAGACTGTGGATAAGGAGGGAAGGAAAGGGTTGGTCAATGAAGGAGAACTCAAAGACTCTCTCATAATTCCTGAGAAGTTAAGCATTAGGAGATATTCAAATGTAATAATTCTTAAGATTTTATGAGTATTTTAGACCTGTAAAATCTTAACTTTTGCAAAAAATTAAAATAAAATTCTTTAAAAAAAAAGTCAAAACAAATCTGGTATTGTGGTCAAGAGTGGACACATCAATAAATGATAGATATAAGCTAAGAATGAAGAACTCTTTTGGAAGAGTTCTTTGCTCCATTAATTGATTAATTGATATGGTCTTCTAATTATTTTCTCAATTCTAATACTTTAACGAAATTACTAAGAAATCTATCAAAATCATTCATTCATTCATCCGCATTCATACACACATGACATTTCTATCAACTGTAAGAGCTCAGTTTTGAATATGATAATATTCTCAAATAGATGCAATCAATGAATGCATTATGCACCTGCATACATGCATCAAGGTCGGTTAGAAAGCAGATACGAAATAAGATAAACAACCATCTCCAACATACTATAATTTGAGTAGTCTTACGTTTTTGAATACAAAAATACACGACGTGTGTGTACGTGTGTACATGTATGTATGTGCATACGTACTTTCAAGCAAATCCATGGTGTATTTATGTTCATTTGACTACATACTTATACACGTGTTGCATGCAAATGAAAATATGGAGCAAAGTTTAAAAAAAAAAAGACTGCAAAATTATATTCAATGCTTATATAAGGAAAAAGAACATAATTTATTACCAACGTCTTTTAACTAAATAGAATACCAACGAGCGCAGGAGAAGAACGGGTAATTGAACTGACATCACTACGAGGTGGTGCTGAAAAGTTCCTGGCTTTAAGGGTCTCACAAAAGGCCTAGTTGGGGACCCAACCTTCTGAGTTATTTCACAGGGCTTAGAAAAACTGAAGGAATGCTGCAATAAGTGTATGAATCTGAGAGAGGAATATGTTGAATAAAATCATAATTAACTGATCTTTCTGTGTTTTCTTTCACTTAAAGTGAGGAACTTCTCAGCAACCCCTCATATATTACTGCTATTTATTTTACTGAAGCAGAAACAATTTTGAATTCAGATTTGAAGGAAAGTGAATCATGTACAACATTCCTCTCTATGTTTCATCTAACTAGCTGCACTCGACTTTTCATTATTGATAAGTCCGCAAAGCTGAGGAGATGGTATTTCTATTGGAAAAAAAAGGGGTGGGTGGGAGATAAAGTGGTAGGAAAGAAGAGAGAGAGTGAAAGTGTAGTCAATTTGCATAATATTTACAGTTAACAAACAGCAATCACTTCAAAACTATTGATCAGAATGATAAAGAGATGCGTAAGGCTGTTCATTACGAAGTTATGCCAACAACAAATAAATGCCAATCTCTGAAATTATTTGGAACTATTTAAATTTCTTCAGCAAAAAATTCAATTTAACCATGCCATGAAATCTATTTTAGCTTCGTACATTCTATTTCCCCAGCATAACTCTGAGTGAGTCACCACACAACTCGGTTGGTTTATTAAAAGTGTAAATTTCTGAAAAGCAAGAATTTAAAAGGTTCCCCATGCTAAATAGAGAGGGGTTTGGTTACTTGACTCCACAGAAGTTAAACAGAAAAATAACCTGTATTATTACAGTCTTTTTTGTCGGTATCTAAACTGGAAAACAAATTAAACAAACATTGGTTTGTACTACTACTACTACATACTTGCAGAGGTTGTCATCGAGAAAGCAATATCCTTTACTACTAGGAAGAGAGAAAAGAAAAAGAAAAAGAAAAAATAGAGGTGTCTTTGAAGGCAGTGCTCCTACATGGCCTTGACTGTGATGGCTTAAGATAGGACTTAAGAACTAAGAACTTACTAATAACAATGGTGACTTTTTCAGAGGGAAAAAACGTTTCTTGAAAACACAATGGATATATTAAATCTTTATTGTGAATATGGAAAAAAGATATAATAGACTAGTTTCCTTTGGTTGGTTAATTAGCTACTTATATATATATATATATATATATATATATATACACACATATGTACATACATGCATAGAGAAAGTGAGAGCCATACACCTATATATCTATATATACACCCACGGCGTTGAATAGAAGTGAGGTAGTTACACTGGTTCAAACCTGTAATACTGTAAATGACATGCCAGGTGAAAAAGAAAAAAAAAAAAGTATGTGTTGAGTTGGTGGTGGTGGTGGTGGTGGTGGTGGTGGTGGTGGCAGAATGTATCACAATTGTGAAAAACTAAAGAAAGACCAGAATACAAGTAGTTGAAAGACAATGTGATATTAAACACAGGGACTTCACATATGAGATGAGACAATATTGAAAGAAGGAGTAGAGATTGCTGAATTTGTTGAGTAACGAATCTAAGATTACATTTCAAAACGGTTGGTGCAGGCCTTGGATCAAAGACATTCTAGCAATATAGTTCTGTATTTCTGAAATGAAGAATTTTTATATTATGTATTTAGTCAGAGAGGTCTCCTCATCTTGGTTGTTGCTTTTTCCCTACATTTTCGCTGTTTATGTTCTAGCCTTCTTCAGGTGACTTATTATTCACCTTGCCTGGGATTGAACTCAGAATCTCTAGGTGACTCCACTGCATTAACCAGTGCCTTTATCGACTGTGCTATGCCTGTAGTAGGTGGAGGCGCAATGGCCCAGTGGTTAGGGCAGCGGACTCGCGGTCATATGATCGTGGTTTCGATTCCTAGACTGGGCGTTGTGAGTGTTTATTGAGCGAAAACACCTAAAAGCTCCACGAGGCTCCGGCAGGGGCTGGTGGCAACCCCTATTGTACTCTTTCACCACAACTTTCTCTCACTCTTACTTCCTGTTTCTGTTGTGCCTGTAATTCAAAGGGTCAGCCTTGTCACACTGTGTCACACTGAATATCCCCGAGAACTACGTTAAGGGTACATGTGTCTGTGGAGTGCTCAGCCACTTGCACGTTAATTTCACGAGCAGGCTGTTCCGTTGATCGGATCAACTGGAACCCTAGACATCGTAAGCGATGGAGTGCCAACAACATCGCTTGTAGGCAAGATACTATGGTAAGCACAGCTTGAAGAAGGCTGGATGGTACATAGCCAAAACTAAGTGAAAAGTAACAATTGAGATGAGAACATCATTGCGACTAAGACATAACATTCTAGAAATGACTATTGCATTCTAAATTGACTAATGTGTCCTTTCTTTTTTAAATGGTAACGTGTGAACTGATAGAGATTTGACTGCTATTTCTAGCAGGCCAAGTAAATTTGGTTGGTTCATAACAGTTGAAAGAAAATAATGAGTGTGTATCGTAATACATGTAATCAAATCAAAATTTATCACAGAATTTGTTGTATCTCGGGAGGGTCGGGACAGGTTATTGATGAGGTCATGGATGGGTGACGAAAGGACTTTGACAAACCTAGCTGATCAACTCACGGACTGAACGATTAATCAAACAATCAATTAGTTAATTGGTTGAACTGTTAACAAGTTGACTAATAATATTAATAATAATAATGATGATGATGATGATGATGATGATGTGGATGATGATGATGATGATGAATAACAATAACAGAAGTGAAATAGAACCAGAGCAACCCTCTTGAGATACAACAAAATATATTTCAACACACAAGTTCACATCAAGAATCTTGCAAATAAAACACAAAAATGAGATTGTAAGTGACTGTTTCCTAAGAAAGGTAATCTACCAAGAAACTAAAATATAATGTAAGGAGTATTTGTCAATTGACTTAAAGTAATAGGTAAGAACTACAAGTGTTCTGTTTGGTTTATCACTAAAACTCTGGGTTGAACTGCAACTGAATATGTGATGTGACAGCTATTCAGAAGTAGCTATATAAGTGTTTTTTCCTTGAGCAGGTAGATAAAAATTGAAGAAGATTGGTAGCTGCCTATGCATAGAGATCTCACCTTTCTCCACAACATTGATGTTTATCTAAAGGAAAGTCCGTCATTGATTACAATTTAGCCCCAATGTTGTTGCAGCTTTTGCTTGCAGAATGCAGAAAGCTGGATCAAATACTACAAGACAGCAATCCTGATCCTCTAACAGTTCAGCCAATCCAATGCCCAAGGTTGGTACTTTGTTACTGATCCCAAAAATGTAAAAGGCAAAGTCAACCTCAGCGAGATTTGAACTTAGAGCACATGGAGCCATTCTATCCAGCGCTCTAATGACTTTGCCAATTTACAACTTTATGACTTACTACAAAAACAAAAAAGATATTAACAAAAAGGATATAACATGTTAATAGCACAAACACACACGCTCTTGTGTTTATATATATGCAGTAAAGATTATTATATTATCAAAAAAAAGCAAGCATTATTCTCAACAGAAACAACATCTGTTATATTGTTTATGTCTTTAGAATATAAAATTATTGCCACTTTTAAATACACACAAAAACCACACATGCACACAAGAAGCAGTCAGTACCCTCTGTCAAGTGGGTGGCATTAGGAAGCATATCGAGCCAAAGAAGCCACGCCAAAGCTGATATCGGAGATTGGCATAGAGTCCTGTTGAATCATCCAACCCATACCAGCTTGGAAAATAAATAGTAAACAATGGTGATGATCACACACACCCACAGATATATATGTATGTATGTAAGTATGCATGTTCATATATATATTTTCAGAAGTAAATCCAGTAGAATATGCATCACTATATGATGTTGACATCAGGTAGCCAATGACTGTAGACATGTTTAACACAACATACAAGGTTTATACCTGAATATTATTATAATTTTAACTATACATCTTCTGTAATAATAGTAAGAGTGAGCTTGCTTATAAATGTTCACTCTGTGTGTGTGTGTGTGTGTATGGTCTAATATTGGGACACATAAGCCCGCAATGGAAAAAATGGGTATTAGCATGCGCCAAGAGCTTATATGCCCCAATATTAGACTATTCACTATAACCAATATATGGTGAACACATACAAACAAACTTATATTATTTACAGAATTTCAACTCATCCTCATATCTTCATTTAACACAGAATATATACAATTATATATATATATATATATATATATAAGCACTGACGTAGTATTGAATAGATGTGGGCATGGAAACAATATACATGTTTAATGGACATATAGTCTAGCTGTGGAAAGACAAACTGATTAGATCTAAGAACCATTGGTAGTTGAAAGCAAAGAATTTGCTAATATAGTTCTCATATTTGTTAATAATTTATCAAGAGTCGCTCCCCTCGTTCCTGAGTTGCAGAAGTTTAGCTGAACATATTTTCTTATATAAAAATGTAAACAAACTATTAGCAGCATAAAGTCGTTTACATGGTACAAGGTGAATGCCCGGGAATTCATTAACAAAGACATCAACAAAGTATTGTTTGAATAAATATCTACGCGGAAAACGCGTAAGATATATTTAATAAACATATTTTTCGTCAAGCTGTGAAAATATAACAGTAGAATCTATGGATATCTGAGAATGAGGAATAGGAGAATTTTAAGTTTCATAACTATTGCTACACATCAGAGTTGTTTATCTTGCTTCCTAAACCAAACTTATTATATCAAATGCCATACAGCATAAATTCTTGATTTATTAAAATTATCTCTGTCTCCAGTGGATATATAATTACCAAAGAGTAATTAAAACAAGTTCTATGTGAGAAGGGGAGAATAATCTTAAAAAATTAAACAATTCTCCTAAGTTGACAGGACATTAAGAAAGGTTTACTGTTTGGAGATAAGAGGACACTTGTGGACACATATTTCTGCCTTGATAAGCCTCATCAGCATGGTAATTGTCCAGTACTACTAACTCCAGTAGTCAAGGGATTTAATCAAAGAGTGGAACATATTTATCATCATCATCATCATCATCATCATCATTGTTTAACGTCCGCTTTCCATGCTAGCATGGGTTGGACGACTTGACTGAGGACTGGTGAAACCGGATGGCAACACCAGGCTCCAATCTAAACTTGGCTGAGTTTCTACAGCTGGATGCCCTTCCTAACGCCAACCACTCAGAGAGTGTAGTTTATGGCCACGATAATCTATATAATTTAAACAAAATGAGCTAAGAAAAATATATGGGTATAGATAGATATATAGGGTGCCTAAAAATTACCCAAACTCTCGAACTCACAGTCCCCCCACCCCATCCAATGAAAAATGCAACATCTTGTTGGAAAGTGATGCAACTGCTGCACAACAAATTGCTTTCTGAATTTTTCAGGTTGTAATGGTAATTTATGGACACCCTGAACACATTTAGGGACACCCACATATATGGATACATACATACATACATACACACACCTAATGGAGCCCAGTGCAACTGTCTAGCTCACCAACTCCTGTCAAACAATCCAACCCATACCAGCATGGAAAACAGACATTAAATGATGATGGTGATGTTATATAAGTATATATTATACATTTAAGAAATAATTAAGATTCAGTTGAATTAGATACTTAAATTGAAGCACCAAGTCAGTCCGGTATTATCCGCACAGCTCAAAGTAAGGTGATATCATACATTTTTATATAATACACATAAATACACATGTATTTTACATACTCATACATACATACACATAAATATATATCAACATGATTGGATTTAATAATAACATATATACATGTGTGTATGTGTGTATATATACATACATATACATGTATACATTCGTCCAACACATATACATACATGTATACATTCGTATAACATATATACATACATTCAAACAACATATATACACAGTCATATATACAATCGTACAACATATATACATACATGTATACATTCAAACATATACACACATGTATACAATCATATATACATACATATATACATTAGTACAACATATACATACATGCATACATTAGTACAATATATATATATATATATATAGGGGAGGGAATCGTCAATTAATAATAGAGTTAATAATTAACAATTTTGCCAAGTAGTTCAGTATGAAAAAACCTTTATCGGTAAAACCATTTATCATCATAAATATACAGGGATTAGTATGTTGGAGAAGCAACTCAATGCTAATCCCTGTATATTTATGATATATATATATATATGTATACATTCGTACAACATATATATATATATATATATATATATATATATATATATATATATATATATATATATATATGTGTGTGTATACATTCGTACAACATATAATATATATATATGTATACATTCACTGGAGCCTGGTGTTGCCATCCGGTTTCACCAGTCCTCAGTCAAATCGTCCAACCCATGCTAGCATGGAAAGCGGACGTTAAACGATGATGATGATGATGATGACATTCGTACAACACATGTACATACATGTATACATTAGTACAACACATATACATACATGTATACGTTCATACATACATATATACATCCTTGCATTCATGCACAGTGTGTGTGTAAAATTAAACAGGTTATGGATTTTTTTTTTAAACAATGGAGTTCTTTGGAATTCTATCCACAGAGCAGAAACTTAAATTAGTCTTCCATTATAGACTTAAAGTAGCCGATACCTTGTGAGTCAAATTTGATAGACAGAAACTGCAGAATTTTAGCACACACACACACGTGTGTATATATGTATATATATGTTTAAGTGTGTATAAATGTACAGATGTATACATGGATGTATATATGTACGGATGCATACATGGATGTATATATGTTGTACAAATGCATACATGGATATATATTTGTTGTACAAATGTATACATGGATGTATATATGTTGTATGAATGTATACATCTATGTATATTTGCTGTGCAAATATATATATATATATATATATATATATATATATATTTGTACATATGTGTTGTACAAATGTAAATATGTATGGTGTGTGTGCGTGAATATATATATATATATATATATATATAGTATCTATGCATTAATGTCAGTGCCTATATCTACCTTGTACCTTTTATGTTTCACAGTGCTTCAGCAAAAAGAAACCATCAATAATAGAAACATGTACTTGGTTCAATATAATTGATTAGATCTTTTAAGGTGTGCCCCAGTATGGCACAGCATTCCAACAAATGAAACCAGTGAAGGAAATTATAATGTGTGTGTGTGTGTACCCACACACACACACACAGGTAAGGGAGACAGAGAGACAAGTGTATAGTATAATTTCAATAGCTGAATATATATATATATATATATATATATATATATATATATATATATATATAGATCATAATGTTGTTCTAGTCCTATGCTACGTTGACAAAAATACATTGTATAATACAGTCATCTCTACATTGAGAATGGTTTATAGTAGTATTTTACAAACACACACACACACACACATCGTGTGTGTGTGTGTGTGCGCGCGCGCGCATACAAGGTGCGGCAGAAATACCTCCCACATTTGAAAGGTTGACAGAAGGAAAAAGAAAACAACATTTATGAAAAATTAATTTTACCATTGTTTAAACGATGGGTTAGTCTTTGTTCATTAGCTAAATGTAAACATCATTGGCACTTGCATAAGTTCATTAGCAGCACATAGGTGAAAGTTTAAAACGTGGGAGCTATTTCTGCCACACCCTGTACTTACTTATATACAGACTAAAGATTTTCATATGTTTTACAAATAGTGTGTTTCAATTTGAAAGAATGTTTGCTGCCACTTTCAGCAGGTCGAGTAACTGGCTCTCTCATGATCGTGACACCATTGTTCACTCTGCTCTAACGAAATCAATAAACAAAATACACAAAGTAAATTATCTCTGCTTTAGTTTCTTTAATAACCACCACCACCACCACCACCACTGCCGCATCATGTTCCTTGGGTACTTTTCTGTTGCAAGCACTTGGTACCCTTCTTTATGTCTTATTGACGCTCTTCTCTTCTACCCGCCCCCTTGAACATCAACCACATCAACCCCAGTTTGCAAAGCCACGGACATTATCACCCTCTCACTTGACCAAAACACTGCTTACGTTACACCCGTTGCCAGCCCTTTGGTGCAGTCCCCAGCACTATTTCTTCAATGTCTTCTGAAATATTTTATATTGTGTGCCGTCACTTAAAACATTGCTCAACTTCACCTTAATGTAATTAATGTTCGAAACATCCTGTTCTGTTTCCCAGCGATAATCCATAAGCAAAACTTAGGTCAGGTTAAACATGATAGTATGTATGTATCTACAGCATCCAGACGAAGCCAGTTCGTGTTATTTGTACTGAATCAATATGCTTTACTCTCAATCACTCAGTAAGCTATCCACATGCATGCATTGGTCTGATATCAAGCAAAGAGGGCCAGGTGGATGATGGCTACAGTAACAATAACAAGACAACAGACAGCATCTGTCGGAAGCGTTCCACTCAGCTGTCCTCATTGTGACACTAGATCTTGCCTGCTAAATAAAAGATCAGGGCTAATAAACTGCAGGCAGTTTTTCCTTTGTTCAAATAAAGTACATGTCTAAATCAATGGTCAGTGCTGCTGTTACTATTATCAACATTGTATTGATGGAGAATAATAAACTGCCAATGTTATTTGCATAGATGTATGCTAATTATGTTGGCAGAAATTAGTCTATACCTTCCACAAACACAACATTTCAAAAGTAAGCATGGTTTTTTTTTTACGAGCTGATAAAGAAAAAAGAAAGAGTGAGCTAAGCAGTAACTTTCAACGTTTGTGTATCTATGAAATTCAAAAGATAGGTTGCAACAAGAATGTGAATATGTTAACTGCTGTTGTGTTTTGCCTTTAGAGAAAAACTGCTTTCAGAAAGAGGACTATGACACACTGCTGTTTCGACCTGGTTGTATCTCTTCAGTGAAAGTTTCCCTCAGATCAATGTATTTAACCCTTTGGCATTTAATCCGGCCCAAATATTCTACCAGTTTTATGTCAAAACTGGCCAGAGCCAACTTCTCACACCTAAACTAGAATGCCATTGTAAAAGTATACAAACACACCATTGAACTCATGAAGCTACAAAATATGTGATTAATTCAAAACAATATGAATAAATAAGCAATAGAGATCTGAATGCTAAAGGGTTAAAAAAGAAGGGTGATTCTTGTTCAGAGAATTCACTAAGCAAATTATTTACTGATGTATGCTGATGCCAGCCAAATAGATAATTAATTAAAATGTAGAACAACAAAAAATTAAAATGATGTACATATTCAATTTTAATTCATTTTGGCAGCTCAGAACATGAATATCGTATTTCACCTCTGGAGAACGCATTTTCTTTTCAGGGTAATATATCTATTCCTTTCTACTATAGGCACAAGACATGAACTTTTGGAGGGGAGGGGGATAGGATGGTTCATTGAATTAACCCCAGAGCTCAACTGGTACTTGTTTTATCGCCCCTGAAAGGGTGAAAGTCAAAGTCGACCTTGGCAGAATTTGAACTCAGAACGTTAAGATGGATGAAATGCCACTAAGCATTTCTTCCTGTATGCTAACAGTTCTGCCAGCTCATCGCCTTACAGATGATATATATATATTGATAAACACAATGGTCTTATTGATGTTAGGGGTACTTTGAGGCACAAATTATTTGTAAGTCTTACAAACTGATATTTCATACCTACAAAAGGTTACCATCTAAATCTAACAGTTATGTACAGCAATCAAAAAAAAATAAAGATACCAAAAGACAAATTCTAACTTTTAACCCTTTCATGACTAAAAACAGTTCGTTACAGGAAAACTTGACTTTTTTTTTTTCTTTTTCTGCAATCGTGACATAGTAATAAAAGATATTTGAATGGTAACAGCAACTATGTATTCATTTAGCATAATTTTCTTTTTGCGTAAAATGTAGTAGTAGTAGTAATAGTAACACCAACAACAACAATATATATCAAAAAGTAAAATTAATTTCAAATTATACTGTTTATTCTCAATGCCTCAGAGTAAAACAAAACAAAAGCAAAATAATATTGTAATTATTATTATTATGTAATTACGCTTCGTTAAATTTTTTTTATATGGTTAAACTTAAAATTTAAAGCTGAGACAAAATATATGCTGAAATATTTCTCCAAAACTATTTCTTGTTTGAATTCAGTATAAATAATAATTGCTTTGCAAAACTACCAAATTAAGATAGAAGTTTTTTTTTTTTTTTTACTGAGTTTCAAGGCAAGCAGAGTTAGGAATCCTTTCTTGGAAGCAAACAGAGCTGTCTCTGAAAGGAGAACTCTAATTTAGCCCACAAGGATCTAGTTTAATTCTCTGCCTTGCCTTCAAAATGTAAGCATAATAATAATAATAATAATAATAATAATAATAATCTTCTCTACTTTAGGCACAAGGCCCAAAATTCGGGGGGGGGGGGGAGCCAGTCGATCAGATTGGCCCCAGTATGCAACTGATACTTAATTTATCGACCCCGAAAGGATAAAAGGCAAAGTTGACCATGGCAGGATTTGAACTCAGATACATGAAGGCAGGCAAAAATGTTGCTAAGCCTCTCGCCTGGTGTGCTAACAATTCTGCCAGTTTACCACCTTCTTAGTACTACTACTACTAATAATAACAATAATAATAATAATCCTTTCTACTATAGGTATATGGCCTGAAATTTTGAGGGGAAGGGTAGTTGATTACATTGACCTTGATGGAAAAATAATGATAATAATAATAATAATAATAATAATAGACTTACCACTATGTTGCCAGAGCCCTCCGCAAAACGCAGACACACTCAGGTAAAATCCAATTTAAGAGTTGATTTCTTGATTTTGAAGAATTATTAAGTTTAAATTTAAATAGCACAGGCCCACATTTTGACTGCTGCTGAAACAAAGTAAAAAATAAATTGAATTATAAAGGAAAAAAATAAATAATATAAGACGTGTAAATCAAATGTTTTCAAATTATGTACATTCATTAAAATTTAGGTCTCCTGCCAAAGAAAATAGATGTTCTGATTCTAAATTGAACTATACACACCTAAGGTATCAACTAAGTCCTAAAGTGCCATTTGAAAGGTAATAGTAACATGAGCACTCAGAGAGTACAAACCTCTGCCGAGACAACACCAGCGTCCTCTCAATGATTAGCGAGAGAAGATTTTTAAAATGAGAATATCTGAAATAAACTCGACTGCTCTCACAAACGAAAATACTAAAAATGACGCCAGCCGCTATCAAAAATTAAGTAAAATAACATCAAAAATAATCCAGAATCCTTGTCTGGTACTGGATCAATCCCAAAATATAATCAGTTCATGCCAAACATCCCTGAAAGTGTTATCCAAATCCATCCAGCAGTTCTTGAGACATCTTGTCCATGGACAAACAAACAAACACAACTGAAAACAATACCTCCGCCATAGCAGAGCATAATGTGTTACTTTAGAGACTCGATTTATAAGCTATAATCCATTTTATACAGACGCTAGAGAATGAGCAGTAGTAATAGTAAATGAAGAAATAAAGTTATTCCATCATCATTCATTCATCTTTATTACTTAATATACTTGCATGGGTCAGACAGAATTTGTTGAGGCAAATTATCTACAGTTGGATGCTCTTCCTGTCACCAACCCTCATCCATTTCCCAAGTAAGGTAATATTTCCCATGGTTAGACAAGCTTTTCACAAAAGACTGGAAACAAACAATCTTGTTTGTATGCTGATGGTGCTCAAGGGTAAACACACACACACATAATGAGCTTCTTTTGGTTTCTTTTAAACAAAATCCACTCACAAGGCTTTGGATACCTGGGGCTCTAGCACAAGACATTTGCACAAGGTGCCATGCAGTGGGACTGAACTGGGGACAACATGGTTGGTAAGCAAGCTTCTTAACTACAGAACTACACCTGCACCTCCTTAATTAAATATAAAAATAGTTTACATACAGATTAAATTATACTAAATCAACAGAACTGGAAAGGGCCATAATGTTTGCTCTTTAGATCTCCCAAGGGATGATACAATAAGCCAATTTTAACCATAGTAGAACCCTGGTAAACTACACTAGATGCAACCATGTTAACTCAACTAAAAAATTCTGTATGCATAACTCTTTAGCATTGAAACCAGCCATATCCGGCCCAGATATTTTTACCTGTTATATGTTCACACTAGCTAGATCCAACTGCTCACACCCACCCGGCAATGCCCTTCTAAAACTAAGCAATCACATCATCAAAATCTTGAAGCTATGAGATAACGCATAATACTTTAAAACAATGTGAATGAATAAGAATTACATTTGATAAAGTAATTTGAATGCTAAAACTTAAAAGCATAGCTCCTAAACAAACAAAGTTTTAAAGGTTTGGTAAAATATATTACTTTGAATTCTTACACTATTCAAACATAGTTTGCTTGTTTGGGGAATTATAACTACACACTTTCTTTATGTAAAACGTAAAGAGAAAGGTGAAAATGTAACTTCAAAGATATTTCCTGAAACTTTGTGTAGATGTAATTAATCTAAGTAAAGCTCTAAGTTACATTTAAAATATTTTGAAGAACTGAAAAGAAATTCTATATTTATAAGGTAACGATAAATAAATAAAATTATTTATGGTATATTGAATATGACAAATACAGCAAAATATAGTTCTGCATATAGCTTTAGGAATTTTAAACAAAAACATAAAATGTGTGTGTGTGTGTAAATATATATATACATAAATATATACATAAGTTTAAAAATTAAGCTTGCTTGGAGTTTGAATGCGCTTTTCAATTAATCCTAAAATAACTAATCAATGAAAGAACTGTGAATGGTACTCTGAAACCAAAACCTGTTAATTAACCAAGTTATATCCATATGAAAGAACTATAAATATGAAGTCTTCTTACTAGAGAGAGAAATATACGAAATGTTTTCTTAGAATCCAAGCCTAACAGCAGATGCTGAACAGCTTCCATGCATCTTTAAGAGTAATTCAGAAACTTAACACGCAAGCTCTTAAGCATTTTAACTGGCCATATCTGGCCCCAAATATTCTGTTTTATGCTCAAACTGTTGGGTCTGGCTTTTCACATATCCATCTGTAGCAGCTCTGTGTTTGTTTGATATGGCTTACATGCAAATACACATGTCTTCATTTCAAAGTTGGCTCAGTCGACTTTGTGTGGTTGCACCTTTTGTGTCGTTCTCCATGATTGGTTAGAATGGAACGTTTCCATCTGCTTCCAGTTTGGCATTTGTATAAAAAGCATGATAGTTGCCATTTCTCACTAGAGAGTCTTTCTTCTTTCACTTTAGAACTCTCTGGGCACGTAGTTCTTTCACTCACATCAATGTTAGCTACTCAGCAAGTTGTCTCAATGAGCGAGCGGACAGAACACACAACATGGCCTTCTTGGAGGCATTCTCGCGCACACTACTAGCACCACCGTAGCCTCCATGTTGTTTCGTTTTGGACCAATCAAGCGACCAACCTACCTTCCAAACCTGAAGAAGATTTAATTTAGCCAAGCATCACACGCTCAACTACCAGGCACATTTACGGACTACTAAAAGCGGTGACCGTTTGGCTAAACATCAATGTTTTTCTAAACATAATCAGACCAGTGAAATTTTGAAGCTATGAGATAATGCATAATAAATTCAAAACAATGAATAAATAAGCATTACATTTGAGAGATTAATCTAAATGATAAAGGGTCAAAAGTTTCATCCAGCCTAAATAATCTACCTACTTTTGTTCAAATTGGCCAAATCCAGCCTTTCACACCTTCCCTACAATATCATTCTAAACACAGACAATCATATCATGAAGATTTCAAAGCTGTAAGATAATGCATAATTAATTCAAAACAATGTGAATAAATAAGCATTACATTTGACAGAGTAATCTGAATGTTAAAGGCTTAAAATGGTAGAATAAGATTCAAGAGAGATTTGGCTGCTAAATCTAGTAGATCAAGCAATCACACAGAGATGCACTCAATGGCATAGAAATTTCTCTATTCTTAGTGTTTCATTAAATATTTACAGCAATGAGTTCATCTCTTCAGGTCCTGGAAGAGGCAAAAGGAAATTATATCAGTTTATGCTAACCACCCCAAGAGATCTGGAAATCAATACCATACGATCAAGAACACAATCTCCCTAGATTGCTTTCAGTGGCAAATAATAGACGCGGAACCGATAACTGTATTCAAGTATTATTATTATTATTATTATTATTATTACTATTTACATTATTATTTGGCTCAAGCAGAATCTGTGCTGTAATTGAAATTAGGAAAGTTCCATGTTCGGTAAGCTTTAACTAACAAAAAACCGAATTGGTTTTATCCACTGTCACTTCTAATGTCTAAGTGATTCATATGCATGGGATTTGAGGGCCCACAGCAGTTCAATATATTCCTGAAGGATGTACATGTCTTCAGAAGGAAACTAAATCTCCTACTGTTGAGAGTTCCAGAGGAGTCGACTTCACAGTTGGGAAAGAGGGCAGCAACATCAAACTTCTACATTCACCAAATATTTAAAGAGGATTAACCCCTTAGCATTCAGACTACTCTGTAGAACTTATCCATTCACATTGTTTTGAATTAGTCATGCACAACCTCACAGCTTTGGGATTTCAATGATGTGACTGTTTATTTTTACACTGACATTGTTGGATATGTGTGAGTGATAGGAACTGGCCAGTTTGAATATAAAGCAGGCAGAATATTTTGGCTGGATAAAGTGGCAAGATGGCAGAAATGTTAGCACACCAGGCAAAATGCTTAGCGGTATTTCGTTTGTCTTTACGTTCTGAGTTCAAATTCTACCGAGGCTGACTTTGCCTTTTATTCTTTTGGGGTCGATAAATAAAGTACTAGTTGCATACTGGGTTGATCTAATCAACTGCTCCCTTCTCCAAAAGTTTCAAGCCTTGTACCTAGAGTAGAAAAGAATATTTTGGCTGGATATGGCAGGTTTAAATGCTAAAGGGTTTATTGAGGTGTGGCAGCACTAGTTGGCAATGCCCCAGTATGGCCACAACCCTTGAGCTGAAACTAATAAAAGAATAAAAGAACATCACCCCATAGTTCCCTTCATAAGTTTAATGCCTACTTTTCCATGCTTGCATGGGTCAGATGGAATTTGTTGAGGCAGATTTTCTTTCAATGACTTTTGGCTCCAAGCAAATTTAATATCTGCTCCTGTGGCCAGATATACTAGAAACAAGCAAACACCACTTGTGTGCCAGCAATGCTCATCTGCAATCATTACAGGTCAAAACAAGCGGGGCAAAAGAGAACCCCAGAATTGGTACCAGGTTTAAAAAAGAAGTATTGGGGTTGATTCATTTGGCTAAAAATTCAAGACGGTGCCCCAGCATGGCCGCAGTCTAAAGACTGAAACAAACAAAAGGTGAAAGATAAGACACATACAATGGGCTTTTTTTTTAAGTTTCTGTCAACCAAATCCACTCACAAGGCTTTGGTGGGCCCAAGGCTACAATAAGCACTTGTCCAAGGTGCAGCACACTGAAACTGAACCCGAGATTGCATGGTTGAGAAGCAAGCTTCTAAACCACACAACCACTAAATCAAAGAAAATAAAATAGTTAATACAAAAACTGATTATCTTCCATAAATTTGAAAGTAGTAAACTGGACCACTTTATGCTAAACATCTGATTTAATAACAACAACCTGGAACCACATGGTTCCAGGTTCATTCCCACTGCGTGGCACTCTAGGCAAGTGTCTTCTACTATAGCCTCAGGCTAACCAAAGCCTTGAAAGTGGATTTGGTAGACAGAAACTGAAAGAAGCCCATCACATATGTATGTGTGTGTGTCTCTCTCTCTGTCTGTGTTTGTTCCTCACCACCATTTGACAACTGGTGATAGTGTGTTTACGTCCCTGTAACTTAGCAGTTCGGCAAAAGCGACTGATGGAATTAGTACTAGGCTTCGAAAAATAAGTCTTAGGGTCAATTTGTTCGACTAAAACCCTTCAAAGTGGTGCCTCAGCATGGCCACAGTCAAATGATTGAAACATGTAGAAGATATACATATATACACATATACAAAATATTGCTTGCATGAAGTGCAGTGAAGTAATTTGCACAACTCTTAAAGACGAGATCAATAACTTTAGCTCCCTAATCTCTGACACACAACCACCACTCATATGTAACTTTGATACATCACACAAGCACTTCATTCATAGCTTCCAAACAGAGATATCGAAAACTTTCTTCAATGACAAGACAGCCAACCAAATCCCTTTCAACAGGACGATGATTCAATCATTACACTCACCAACAAAAGACTCCTGTACATTACACTCTCTTTGTTTAAGAAACAACACAATTAAAACTCCCCAAAATTGCTACAAACACAAGGACCTCGATCTTTGATGATTTCTCAATTGAATATAGTACCGGCAAAAATTGTATGCAGTCATGAAACAGATATCCCCACAGGTGCTTATCTGGTGGTCTTGGAAACAGGTGGAGGGGGGTGACAAGAAGGGCATAGAAAATCCACTTTTAACGAAAATTCTGTCCAGCCCTTACATGCAAAGAAAAATGGATGTTAAAATGACTCATCTTATTATCATTATCTTATGATATTTGCTTTGTATTATATTATACTTATTTATTGTGCTTTTAATTATTAATTTTTCTATATGTGACAGTGGATTTTCCCTAAAACTATATATTTATATATATACATATGTATATATAATGGACTCTCCCTTTGGAGACAATGAATGAGCATTCAGCTTTTGCTGAATGACTTGCACAAACGATTTGCTTATAGTGATCAAATGTTCATGCCACGCATTAGTTCACTCTCTCCATCAAGTCGAGGTTGTCTGAATAGGTGCACTGTGTGCCATGCGTCGTGTGTCAAAGTGATTGCAGAGCAACATGGGATGAAGTGTTCTGCTCAAGAACACAACACACCACCCAGTCTAGAAATTGAAACCACAATCTCACGATCGTGTGTCCAACATCCTAACCATTAGGCCACACACACATTGTGTTTCTTTCAATTAATTTTAAATATAACAAAGAATTTAGTAAAATAACTTAGTTATCATTACGCTAGTGTTAGGAACATAAATTGTGACTAAGGTTTGGTGGAAGATTTTAATTCAGAACTTATGAAAACAAAACATTTGTACTCAGAGCCAGAGGTGGTTTCAGCTGGGTTGGTTACAAAAGAGTTAAACAGTTTAGTTGAACAAATTGATCCCCTTACA
>NC_142934.1:11303946-11349702 GCF_046866305.1 Octopus bimaculoides | reverse complement strand
TATATATATTGATATATCTATATATAGATATATATATATATATATATATATATATATAGATATATATATATATAGATATATATATATATATATATATATAGATATATATATATATATAGATATATATATATAGATATATATATATATAGATATATATATATATAGATATATATATATATAGATATATATATATATAGATATATATATATATAGATATATATATATATAGATATATATATATATATATATATAGATATATATATATATATATATATATATATATATAGATATATATATATATATATATATATATAAAGATATATATATATATATATATATATATAGATATATATATATATAATATATATATAGATATATATATATATATATATATATAGATATATATATATATATATATATATATATATATATATATATATATATATATATATATATATATATATATATATATATATATATATATATATATATATATATATATATATATATATATATATATATATATATATATATATATATATATATATATATATATATATATATAATATATATATATATATATATATATATATATATATATAGATATATATATATATATATATATATATATATATATAGATATATATATATATATATATATATATATATATATATATATATATATATATATATATATATATATATATATATATATATATATATAGATATATATATATATAGATATATATATATATAGATATATATATATATATATATATATATATATATATATTATATATATATATATATATATATTATATATATATATATATATATATATATATAGATATATATATATATATATATATATATATATAGATATATATATATATATATATATATATATATATATAGATATATATATATATATATATATATATATATATATATATATATATAGAGAGAGAGAGAGAGAGAGAAGAGAGAGAGATAGAGAGACGGGGATAAATAGATCACATCTGTGTGTGTATACACACACACACACAATATACATATATATATGCATGCACACATGTACGTGTGTGTGTGTATATATATATATATATATATACACACACACACAGACAATATACGTGCATACATATACACACACACTCTTAACACATATATGCATATGTATGTATGTGTGTGTGTGTGTGTGTGCAACTATTTCTTCAATTTCTATTCTTAGTTCCTTCAGAACATTTACCAACCTCATTTTCACACTTCTCTCCATTCATCCTCACTAAAAAAAACCACCCAACACCAGGTCACTTAATACAAGAGACAAGATGTTTCTAAACCCTGGCTCTCCACTCTGGCTTGTCACTCACACTCACACACATTCTCACTTCACTCCATGTTGAAAGCCATTTAGCCACTATGCCTGTATATTAAATTATTTATTCTACAAAGAACGGGCTGAAACTATACACTTTGGTTTCTCCCCATCATTCCAGAGTTTTTAACAAGCAACACTGGTTGCTACAGCAACTGTGAAACAAAATATTTCGGATTCTATAACAGAAATGTAGGCTATATATATGTCATTTACATAGGAGAAAATTATAAGGTTTCTCAGTACACTGCCAGACACACACTACTATTACTACCACTGCTGCTGCTACTACTACTACTACTGAAAGGGATGTGGCATAAGAGTTTAAGGTTAGGCCACACAACAGACTTTGTAAAGGAGTGGAAATGACTTGAGTAAGGTCAGTGTAGTTAAATGTTGGGCTTGAATAGTTAGAGGTCAGAAGTTGATGGGAATACCATTGCTAAGAGAGGAAATAACAGACAGACATGAAACACAGGGAAATAACAAGATACACACAACCAGCGGAGGGGGGGAAATAAGAGATACACTGACGTTGAAACATGAAAACTATGTCAAAGAGAACCCAGGCTTACCATCTTTTTTGCTGCAGCCATGCTGGGGTAACTACCTTTCAAAGGGTTTTAGTTGGAGTTGACCCCCCCCCCCCCAGTAACTGGGTTTTTTTAAAAAATTTAATTTCTTTGTTTTTAAATCTGGTATTTATTCTATAGGTTTCTTTGTTTATCTGCTAAGCTATGGGGTGAATAAACACATGGGCTTCTTTCAGTTTCCACGACACGAGGATTTGATTGGCCTGCTATAGTAAATGACATATGCTTGAAGTTCCATGGTACGACTGAACCAGGAACCATGTGGTTGGGAAGCAGACTTCTTACCACTCAGCTATGCCTGCACCTATTATCCACAGCTATCATTAATCAAAATTATTTTACAAATTCCTTTCCTTCATTAACAAAATATATATATATGTGTGTGTGTGTGTGTGTGTGTGTGTGTGTGTCTTAAATAAAATAAGATAAGGCCAAGGCAATATGATATTTCAAGGACATTTATAAAAAGAAAGGTAGTCTTACAGCTGTTTCAGGGATATGAAAGATATCCCATGATCAGACAAGTTAAGAGTTTCAATGGAAGGAATTGGTAGAGTTCATTATATAAGAAGTTATTTTGGAAAGGGAATATAATATGTGTGTGTGTGTGTGTGTGTGTGTGTGTGTGTGTGTGTGTGTGTGTGTGTATGTATGTATGTATATGTAGATATATATATAGATATGTATGTGTATGTATGTGTGTGTGTGTGTGTATATATATATATATATACACACACACACATATATATATATATATATATATATATATATATATATATGTATGTGTATATATACATATATATGTATGTGTATATATACATATATATGTATGTATATGTATATAAATATGTATATCTTGAAAAGAAAGACATGCTCAAGTCTTTTTTAGTTATATATCTGCTGAAATATACTGTCTTAATTTCAATTAATTTTTAAAATAAGAGTTTAGTAAAATAACTATGTTCTTATTAAGCTGATGTTTCGAACATAAAATTAACATGAAATTTAGTTGGAACATTTAAAATCAGATTACTTTGAATCAGGAGCAGTTTTAGGCAGGTAGGTATCAAAAGGGTTAAAAATAAATATTTAGAAGCTTAAAATACTTTTTCAACATTCTATTTCATAAATCACAAAGCAGAATACCAACACCATAGACTGCCCCATCTTTCAGTAAGGAATTATTTATATATTTTGTCACAGGGGTGACTGAATTAGGGTGCAGGAAATATGTAACCTCAAAGAAATAAGGAAGTTAATATATATGAGTGGACCCTATGAATTTTGTTGTTGTTGCTGCTGGAATGTTCCATGTTTTACAATAATGACAAGTATTTTCAGCTTCGGAGGTGGTTATCAAGAGGATCCAAGGATTCACACCAGAGATCCAAACACATGGAACTCTGAGTTACCGAACTATCCAATACCAAAGCCATGTGTGTGTGTGTGTGTGTGTGTGTATAATGTTTACATTATGAGAGCTGTTTTTAATTCATAATTTAATTTCCTTTAGCACGTGCTGCATCAGAGCACATCAGTATATAGAGTTCACTATTTGCATGTAAGTTCCAGACCAGCCATTCATTTTGTTTCGAAGTGATCCAAGTACATGGCATTGGTGGGCTACAATAATGCCAAAATTTATCTCTATCTACCACTTTTGATCATTTCTAGGCAAGTTTTCTTGCTTGGTCTGGGACACTCAGTGTTGTGTAGAGAGCCCTCCCCAGATGCAGTCCCGCAGCAAATAGAGTATTTAAACAAAACATATAAACTAGGTTCATGTAATAATATATATATATATATATATATATATATATATATATATATGTACATACACACACAATCTAAACATGAACAAGCAAGAAAAAACACGGAAAAACAACAACGCGAGGACGTAGAATAAGTACTGTGTTATTGGATGCACATGAAAGGAAAGAAAAGAGGATTTCACGTTTCGAGCGGAGCTCTTCATCAGAATTATAGGAAAAGGCCAAAGAATGGAAGACAGAGAAAGAAAATCGCCAACGATGCACACGCGGTTACATATTGAAATATATATATATGCACACACACACACACACACATATATATATATATATATATATATACACACATACTTAAGTGTATGTGTGTTTGTTTCCTATGTACAGAAAACAAAAAACAGGTGAGAGAAGAATAAGGTGTACTATTTTGATGCTTGAGGAAAATGGAAAAGTTTTAAACATTTCGAGCCTATGCTCTTTGACAGAAAGGGATGAAAGGAAAAAAACAGAGAAAAGAGAGACAAAGAGAAAGATAAAAGAGTGATATAGGCATGTGTGTATATGTGTATGTATGTATGTAAACATATATAGTGTATTATGTGCACAAATAGATGTGACTGTTAAACTTCAGTTTGGAGCTGCACGTAGATTATTAGTTCCAAATAGACATTAGTTTTCAGTAACATAATGTAATAAAGTGTTTTCTTGATGATCCATTGTGGTTAAAACATTCAATTACACTTGGAACATCCAAGGTTTCCAAAGCAACCACAATGGTAAAACATACATAGGAACCAAAGATTAAAAACTTGTTTTTATCTCAACTTCTCATATATATATGCAAAAGTGTCGTAAGTCCAAAACGTTGCTTTTTCTGTGAAAAAAATAGTTTCACCATTTCATAGCAAAACCATTGTACTACACTTTGACAATTTTTGATATCTTGGTATCTGAAGCAGTTGGAGATACGAGAGTTTGACCAAAAGCTAAAATAAATATTGAATTTGGTCAAATTTGGACATATGACAATAAAACATAATAGCAATATATATCATTGGTGGATCATTTATCCGAAAACAAAGCACACTTGAAAGCAGAGGTTCTCAAACATTTTGGGTCACCGTGCACCCTTCATGGCCACAAAACACCCTCAGTGGCCCCACTCCTATTTTTATGTATGAATAAATATTTCATACTTTACTAATTTATATATACTATGAATTATTTCATATTTGATATATTATCATATATATAAAATTTGTATACAATAATATAATATTATAATAAATTCATAGTGTTCCTCAATCTACTGCCTTCCTCTCAACGCCCACCAGCGGGGGGGGGGGCAGTAGTGCCCACTTTGAGAACTTATGCTCTAAAGGATAGAGCAGTAAAGTATTTTACATGCAGTTAAAAATATGTCTGGTCATAGAGTGACCAAACGTTTCACTTCCATAAAGCTAAGTTCTCTGTGGATGTGAAACCATTGGTCATTCTATGATCGGACATATATTTAACTGCATGTAAATAAATATATATATGTAAACAGAGAGAGAGACAAAGAGACTTTTGAATCTTTTCTTTCAATCATTGGACTGCAGCCCCATGTTGAGGTACCCCCAAAATGGTTTAGTCCAATCAAATCAAATCTAGTATTTATTTCTGTTGGTCTTGCTTTGCCAAACCCACTAATGTCAGTAGTCAATTGTTGAGAGACTAACACAAAGATGCCCCCCCCCCCCACTAAAAAAAAACACACATACATATGTGAATGCATGACAAGTTTCTTCTGCACAGTTTCACCTGCCAAACTTACTTACAAGATAATGGCCAACCTGGGGCGAGAGGTGCGGCGAGACAGAACCCAGAACCATATGATTAAGAAGTGTGCTTCTTAATCACACAGCTATGCTTCCACTTATGTATATGCTTTAATGTATGATCATACCCTCAAAGCACCCATCCCGAGGAAATAATCATTAAACAACATACAAATGAGAACGAGGAAATTAAGTCCATTAAGAAAGAAAAATATTGTACATTTATAGTAACTTTCTCTGGCAAGTTGTAAGTTCATAGAGTTAGCATAAAACCATTCAGTAAAGTATTTTTTCCTGTACATTTTTAACTGTGTACACACATAATATATATAGAGAGCAATAAGAAAATGGAGGGGAATATGTGGTATTCATCAACTTGCAGACATTGTATTATGTCAATTTACCTGTTTATTTTTCAACTAAGAGGACAATAAAAACAATATACAAAACACATGTGACATATTATGTCATATCAGTAATTAAAAAGGACATCTAGTGACCGAAGATGGGACAATGTCTTACAGCTGTTTCAGTCTAGAGGTGACATATATATACATATATATAAACACACACACATGAGGGGATGCTGAAAATTTCCTGGCTTTGGGCAAAAGATATTTCAGGAGGATCAGTTAATTATGATTTTATCCAATATATTCCCCTCTCAGGTTCACACTTATTGCAGCGGTCCTTCAGTTTTTCTAAGCCCTGTAATAAAAATTTAAAAAACTCAGAAGGTTGGGTGTGCAACCAGACTTTTTGGGATGCCCTTAAAATCAGGAACTTTTCAACACCCTCTTGTATATATGGGTGGGTGTGAAGGTGTGGTGACTAGGACTTTGCACTCGCGACTGCAAGAGCACAGTTTAGATTACCAAACTGGCACCGTGCTGTGTTCTTAAGCAAAACACTTCTACTTCATGTTGGTGCACTCCACTCAGCTCCAAACGAGTAACTTTTGAGACGGATTGGCATTTTGTTCAGGGGACATGTTGGCCCTTCTGCCTGGTCAGTAGGTTGGCATCATTTGAAGGCTTCCACAGTGTGAAGAGGAAGGGGAGCATTGTGACCAGTGGTGTGTAGCCATATCTGACAGTCTGGTTGGAGTAGTAACATATACACACACACACACACGCACGTGTATGTTTATATACACCTGCTTATGTATTTCTATACAGAATATATATATATTTATAGCAAAAGCTAATAATTACACACACACACACTTTCCCCACCCATCTCATTTTCCTCAAAACAGTAAGCAACAAGTTTTAATTGTACCCCGATTGTGTGAAAGCAGAATAGAAATCAAGTTTCATACACTGTACAGATTTCTAATTAACCCATTATCTCTGGCTAATTGTTGAATTCATACATACATTGGCTCTGCCCCCCCCCCTCTCTCTCTCCTATGATTGCTATCCAGTTTAATCAAAGCCTTACCTATGAGTGGGGCGCTGAAAGGTTAACTTGAAAACAACAGCTTTAAGCTTGTGCATTGGTATAAACTCAAACTCATTCATTACTCAGGGAGTTTATAAATAATAGAAAGAGAGAATTTCCGCCTTAAATTAGATGTTTGTTTTTATTGGAATAATTCATTGACGTGTATTCCAGTGGGTGGCAGGTTCAAAACAAGCTTTGTTTGGCCACTTAGAATAAAAAGAAAACTCAAAAGTTTTAAGAGTGAATAATAATAATAAAAAAATCTAACCTGTAATCGTTAATCTCACAAAATACATTTTGTTGGACAATTTGTTATATCTTTTACTTGTTTCAGTCATTGAACAGCGGTCATTTTGGGGCACTGCCCTGAAGGATTTTTATTGTACTTTTTTTTTAACTGATACTAATTCCGTTACCTTCTTTTATCGACCTGCTAAGTTATGAAGGACGTAGATAAACCAATACCAGCTCTCAAGCGGTACTGGTGGGAATAAACTCAAACACACATTTCCGTCTACCAAACCAACTCACAGGGTTTTGGTCGGCCCGAGCTTATATAAAGATTAAACTATTTGTGCTATTATATATATATATATACACACACACACACAAACAATTCATTATATAGATATATATATTACATATGATTTAATAAACAAATAAAATTTAAAAAGCAGAAGTTATGAAATCTACCTAAGCAGTAAAATATTTTCAAATCGGTTTATCATTCATTGTTATTCACCCACCACCCACACTCTGGCATTTCTGACATATTTTTATGAATTGTTTGAAGCCGGTTCGTCACCAGGGTAGATACCCTACTTACAACTAACTATCAATTCACTCGAGTAAGTCAGTCAGTCACAAATGCTGGGTGCAAATCAATTCAAGTTACCTATGTTTTGTGGTTTGAATTTCTAAAGCAAAATAACAGGCTTTTTTTTTTTTGTAATTTATTTCATCTTTTTTTTTTAGTGCTTAAAAATTATGTTTAAAGAATGTTCTTTTGAAGTTTAAACAGAGTGGAGAAAGCGAGTAGGCAACTAACTGTAACTCTGGAAAATAATAAACAAGCACGTTTCAGGAAGTCTCTAAAAAAACAGATGTAATACAAGAAAGAAATAGCAGAAGGTGCTAATAGCAATATTAATTCCTAACATTGGCACGAGGCCAGAAAATCTAGGTGTGCTTCGTCGATTAAATCTACCACAATACTTGACAGGTATATATATATATTTTATCGGACATGAAGAAACGAAAGGTAGGTTTTGAACTCGAAACAAAAAGGGGGCATAACGAAATGCCGGAAGGTTCCTTTTTATTTTGGCACTCAAACGTTTCTGCCGATAATAATTTCTAATATTGGCACAAAGCCACAAATTTTCCTGGAAGGAACAATCAATTAAATCGATCCCGAGAAGGATGAAAGCAATGTTGTCTCCGACTGGATTCGATCGCAGACCGTAAGGGGACGTAACTAATATCGCAACGTCTATTGTCCAGCGCTCTACCGATTTTGCCAAATAATATTACACACGCAAATAATGAATTGCTGAACAAAAATATATTCCCTCACGGTAACAATGCCAGTAATTTTGTTTGTTTATGAGACACCAGCTGAAGAGCGAGACGGAGAGGAGGACTATTCTGAAGTAAAGAATGAATACAAGTTAGATTTCCAGCTTAGAGGTTGTCTAACGAACTTACTATATTCAGATAAACAGGAGCAGGGTGGAGACGGGATAAGTCAGAGAATATTGGATATATATATGAAGGTGTATGTGGTATGAATGGACTTGTGTGTGTCGGTGGAGGTACACCTTAAATACAGAGTTGACCTGGCCCACACAATACAATATCTTCCCGCACACAGAGCGTGTGACATTTTATTGCCTCCATAATGCAGGGTACATTAAAGAAAGCTTAGAAAAAAATGATGAAGGCACCTGGTAAAATGAGGTTTACCATTTAAAAATTAAAAAAAAAATCAACTATTCGTTTTGGAATTCTTTTAAAATAAGCCAACTTGTATGTAATAATGTCCTCTTTATTTATTAGGTATGTGTGAGTTTGTGTAATGTGTGTATAAATAAAATGTATAGTTTGGGGAAAAAATATAAGCTTGATAAACGAGGATAGAAATAAGTATACAGCAGATAGGAACATAGTTAAAGTTCATCACCATCCCTACCTTAAGTGTCTCTCTCTATAAAGGACAGATAGACCAAGGATTCTCTTCATATATATATATTTGTGCCAGTTGGAAGTAGGACCGAGAATTACACACGGAGCCGCGGGCGAATGAGTATGTGAAAATACACACACACAAAGCATGTCTCTCGGTGTGTGTGTGTGTGCAAATGTGCGCGTGTGTATGATATATGTGTATGTATGTATATATGTGTGTTTGTGTATATATATATATATATATATATATATATATATATATATATTTATAGATTTATATTTAGAGAGAGAGAGAGAAATGTGTGTTATATTGATGTGCACCTGAAGTAGAAGCGCTTCGAAGTAAAAACAGAAGAAATAACCTGCTTTCTAAAAAGCGTTAGTTCTGAAAATTGTTTCTTTGCGCTTTCTTTTTATAAACAGAGAAAGCATGCTGTTTGTTATTGTGAAGAAGAAACACACACATCACACACGGACCGAAGTATTTCGTTCATAGGGAGAAGAAGAAGGAAAAAACAACAACAAAAAATCCCAAACCCCAGCCAGAGAGAGAGAGATAGAAAGAGATAGATAGAGACATATACACACAAAAAAAGAAGCTTCTACTGAGACGATGACAGTTAATCCGTTTAATCCGTGGAACAACAGAAAAGCTCACTACACTTTAAAGCTCACTACACTTTAATACATAATCATATTGTGATAATATAAAAATGCTTGAGTGTCTAGCTTTTAATGACGAAAGGAAGAAAAAAAAAATCACATTTGGATGGAGGTTTCTTAATGAACTCGTTGGTTAATTTTCTAATTTTTGACACAAACTCGTCAGTCGTCGCCTGGCCGCCTAATCATAGATGAATGGATGGTTGGGTTTGTGGATAGTAGATGGTACATTTTAGAATCTCACCAATTATTGTTGTTATTGTTATTAGTATTACTGATATTATACAAAATTCACGTTAACTAATGTTGGGAAAATCAAAAAAAAAAAAAAAAAAAAAAAAAAGAAACATTAATTGTATCAATATTATTATTTATTTCAAGCGATGTAGATATATATACCAGGGGGAAGGGGTTTATGGAGAAAAAAAATTTTTTCTTTATTCTTTCACGGTGTGAGTTATAAATAAATAAGCGACAAATATGAACAGAACACACAAACGTTGTTTCCGAAGCGATAAATAGCAAAGTAAAGAAAGAAGGTGAGATGAGAAATAGGAAAACGTGATGAGGACGAGGCGGAGCAGGATGATGAAGGAGAGCCGGGTTTGTGGTGGAAAGGTGGAGGGTGGACGGGCAAAAAAATGTTATCTCTCTCTCTTTCTCTCGAAACACAACAGAGAGAGAAAGAAGAACTCGGCACGCACTTACTGCTGCTCTTTCATCTAATTTTTCTGCACTTTTCAAGGGGGATGAGGAAGAAAAGTGTTAAAAATTAAAGAGTGAATTTACTCACCGTCAAAGCACCAGTAGGCATTATGAAATGCATCCTGCTCAACATTTATAGCTTTCTGGAAAAGGAGGAGAAAAGTGAGATGAATCATTTGAAAGGCAGCTGTGTTTCAGTTGACTGAGCAGACACTACATACACACAAGCAGGGAAGGCGAGCACAGGCAGAGAAGAAGAGATATTATAGTAGCAGTGGTGGTGGTGGTGATGGTTAAGAGAGGGAGAGAGAGACACAGCGAATGTGAGAGAGAGACACAGCGAATGTGAGAGAGAGAGAGAGAGAGAAAGCTGGTAGACCAACCGCCTGCTAGCTTGCTTGGCTTTGGTCTGCCTGCTTCTTGTGTGTGTGAAAGAGAGAGAGAGAGTATGCATGTGCGAGTATATAAGAGAGAGTGCGTGTATGTGTATATATATATATATATATATGTATGTATGTGTGTATATACACACGAATGTATAAGAGAGAGTGTGTGTGTGTGTCTTTGCTTGCCAGCCAGTCTGCTTGTTGGACCACCTCTGGGCAGGGAGCTTAGAAAGAGAAATGGAAAAAGACACCAAACGCACCACATTCAGTAGTGAAAATGGAGAAGCAGGCTTGACAACTAATAATCTTAGCATTCGGCTAAAAAAGAAATTCTGGACACACACACACACACACACATATATACATCAGCAAGCAAACATTAAGCAGACTGTTTTAAAACCACAGCCGAGGAATATTCAATAAGCGAGAAGGGACTTTGGAGCCAGTCGTATAAAGTCATTGATTTAATAGTGGGAGCTTGGCAGCATCCTGATATATTCTCCAAATGGTTTACTCCTTATCTCCTGAGCAGCTAAACAAGCCAAATATTTATGTGTGAGTGTGTGGAGGGGATACTTATAGTGAAATTTATTGTTACCGCTTCGACGAAGTAAAATGTTTCTTGAACGAACGATTGAAGGAAGGTATAAAAGAGAACGACGGGCTGAAAGAGTAAAATATGAAGAAATACAGAGATGAAAGAAAGAAAAAAAAGGGATGTTTGGAAAGGGAAAAGGAAGACACGAGAGGAAAAGTTCAAAATGGTTTGGCAAAAGAGACCGATAGAATAAGTAATCAGGCTTTAAAAATATATAAGTACTAGAGTCGGATTCGTTCGAGTGAAACCCCTTTCAAGGCGGTGCCCCAGCATGGCCGCAGTCCAATGACTGAAACGAGAGATAAAACAACGACGACGAAAGATAAACGTAGAGAGGAGAGGAAATGTTGAATGAAAGTTGTCTGAGAGAACGAAAAATGAAAAGGAAGAAAAACGGAAAGAGATTTGTAAAAGCATAAACAAGACGAGAGGAAAAATATGGATAAAGTAGAAGTACAGGAGCGCGCAAATTTTAAGCGCGCGATCGGGTGTATATTATATGTGTATGTATGTATGTATAGAGTTTGATAAGCTGCCTTGGTGAAAGTTCGAAATAACTCAAGTTTATATTAAAATTTTTATTGTCGAGTCCTGGGTAAAAAAAATAATGTTCGCTATTTTTATACTTTTAATTGATACACAGATAAATTAAGTGGATAGAAGGATAGACAGACAGACTGACAGTAGAGAAATGGATAAACGAGTAGGACAAACAAGCAAACAAATGCGTGGAGTAGATTGTGGGTGTATTTTTACTAAACGAGCAATAAGTTTACCGAGCCTAACACGGTTTCCATCTAATATCCCAGCATAATATATATATATACACATACAGACACACACACACATATATATATATATATATATATAGTTTGTGTGCGTGTGGAGAGAGAGAAAAGAAATCAGTTTGTCTCTTTCAGGTTTTGTATATTTGTACACGCATATACACAATATATATATACATATACATACATTCTGTGCACACATACAAACATAATCACACATACACACATACGTACATAGATGTGCGAGTGTGTGTGCGTGATTTAAAACTAAGTATGGAAGCAAATACGCTATAAAAATCAAAAGCGAGTATTCCTATGGTAGCCGAACCAACATCTCCCAGTTGACGTATAGTGTGCTCCGAGATGCAGTTTTGGTTTCCCACAGGGTGCTACAAATTTTTGATCATCTTTCATATATGTAGCTTTATATCGAAACTTAGAAACATGTATATTCCGCCCAATGTTGCATTAGTCCCCAAAACTGTAAATGTTTATATAACACAGACACACAAATACACTATCTTCCAGGACTAAAACAAGATTAAACATAGAGTGTGTGTGTGTGTATATATATATATATATAAAATATACGTTTGGTTCTTCGTTAAGTTTTAGCGATGACGGTTAACCCCCATGCTGGAGCAATATTATTTTGGTTGTGTACAAATGAAAGAAAGAATTTACGTGTAACAATATTTTTTATTTCATTCGAAATAATGTTGGTTCACTCGTTGCTCCTCAGTGTTCGTTCTATGTACGATCTTTCAGCCAACAATGCATGTGTACACACACACACATCATATACATACATACAAAAGCTAGAGAGAGCCAAAACCGAAAGAAACCCCACCATAAATGAGACACCACAAAATTTTAAATAATGTAACTTGGATACGATCGTCAGTAAGACGCCGATAATTTTATATACGCGTGTATATATATATATATGTGCGTCCGTATATATGCGCGTGTGTATGTAATTAAACACACACACACACACATATATATATGTTCGCGCCTTTGTGTGTGTGTGTGTGTGTGTAAATATATATATATACACACATGATAGGAGTAGTAAGAGGCGTAGTGTAAGTACTAAATTATTTGATACATGTAAAAGTCAGCAGTAGTAGTAGTGGTAGTAGTAGTAGTAGTAGCAGCAGCAGTAGTAATACAAATGCTATCAACAGGTTCTATTCACTAATTCATTGAAGAAGTTTATGATTATACCATTGATAATACGATAACCAAACTGATTAAGGTGTTGTTTTTGTTGCTTAGCTTCACAGCAGAACTACAATCAAAACCAGTTCAGCCGTGACCTTCTTGTGTTTACAGGTACTACTGAGTCCAAAGTAACTTCCTTTAAAAATGATAGGGAGTGGTTTTGAGGGAGTTTTTGGCTGCTACTTCTAGCGGCGTTCGATGCTCTACGTTAGTCGGAGAACGATTAAAGAGTTGACGAAAGGCAGAGCTAGTTTGTCCAGGCGCAAGTTGTTTTTAAATAGAGAGAAAGAAACAGACAAGGAGAAAAGGTGAACAAGTATTAAGATCGTTATTAAAGCAGAGGTATATATATTTATATGTACGTATGTATATTTATATATATATGTGTGTGTGTGTGTGCTGTTTCTCACTTATGAAGGCCAAACTTTATCAGAAGTATTTGTCTGGAACCCTGAAATTTACCCCTAGGGACATACGTATTATAATAAAAGCAACGAAAACCTAATCACGGCAATAGGTTGGAATTCAAAAAGTCAATCCTACTTATAACATTAATAATAATAATAATAATAATAATGATCCTTTCTATTATAGGCACAAGGCCTGGATTTTGTGGGGAAGGGGTTAGTCGATCACATCGAGCTCCGTACTCAACTGGTACTTAATTTACAAACCCCGAAAGGACGAAAGGCAGAGTCGACCGACCCCAGCGGCATTTTATTTCAGAAGAATAATAATAATCCTTTCTACTATAGGCACAAGGCCTGACATTTTGGGGGAAAGGACCAGTCGATTACATTGACCCCAGTACTCAACTGGTACTTATTTCATTGACTTTGAAAGGGTGAAAGGCAATATCAACCTCGGCGGAATTTGAACTCTGGATGCAATGACGAACAAAATGCTGCCGAATCATTTTGCACGGCGCCCTGACGATTCTGCCAGCTCACCTTAATAATAATAATAATAATAATAATAATAATAATAATAATAATAATATTAATAATAATAATAATAATCATAATCCTTTCTATAATAGACCTGGAATTTGGGGGAGGGGGTAGTTGATTACATTACTCCGACCCCTCCACCCCAGTACACAGCTCATACTTATTTTATCGAACCCAAAATGATGAAAGGCAAAGTCAATCTCAGCGGGATTTGAACTCAGAACGTAAAAATGGACAAAGTATCTGCCGGCTTGCCATCTTTTTTCTTTCTTTTTTTTTTTTTACATATATTAAAAGTAGTTATCAGTGTGTGTGTGTGTGTAAAATAAAATAAAAATTGAAACAGAGCCAGTGAGTGCACAACAATATACACACACACACACACATGTATATATGCATTTATATAATACATATAAACATACATATATATGGAGTGGCTTTGGTAAGAAGCTTGCTTCCGAACCACATGGTTCTGGATTCAGTCCCACTGCATGGCACCTTGGGCAAGTGTCTTCTACTATAGCCTCGGGCCAACCAAAGCCTTGTCAATGGATTTGGTAGACAGAAACTGGAAATTAGGTCCAACTCCAATTTCAGACGATTTCAAGAATCACAAAGATCTTCTGGAAGAGGCTACTCAGACTGTTCTCACCGATGCCTAGATTCAATCCTAAGCCATCATTACTCATACCCTGAATTAACCCCCAAAAGAAATCTTGGGTTGTTTTCCTGTTAACGGTTTTGGGCAGCTGGTACAATGCGGTGAGCACCTGGCAACATTCTAGATGCCAAACACCCAACCTTGGTCTATGTTTGACCCATGGCTGCAGCTCTTTCAGCAATAATAATAATAATAATAATATATACTTGGTAACAAGTCAAATAATCCATAGGTGTTGTCATAATGAGTCTCAACAAGGTATTTTTCACCAAAAGTGCTGTACAAACTTATTTTATTTTATGATTTGTTTCTTCCTTAACAGCAAAGGTTGCAGCAAAATGCCCTTATCTTTTTTTTTTTTTTTTTCAATTAAGTCATCCCTTATTTCACATATCTTCAAAGGCATACAGTAAGTTGACATATATGTAAATGTATACAATGACTTCTTTTAGTCCCCCCCCCCCAATACATTCACCAAGGCTTTGGTCATTCCAGACTGTAGAAGACGCTTACCCAAAGTGTCACACAATATGGGACTGAACTTGAAACCTTGTGCTTGGGAAGCTAACTTCTTAACCATATAGCCACATGTATACGTGGCTGCATGGCTAAATGTTCATAGATCATTCATTACTAGTGCACAGTCTGTTGTTTCAAGCCCAGAATAAAAATAAGTTGGGTCATTAGAATACAGTTCTATATTCAAAGAATTAATTAAAACAGGTAAAACAATATTGAAATAAAATAAACATTTAATAGACTGAAATACATATTAATTAGGGGGTGGATATGATGTAAGTCTGTACAATAAAATAATAAACACACAACCCTTTAACATGTCAGGCCCAGATATTCGTCCTGTTTTATGTTCAAACCAGCCAGATCTGGTCTCTCATACCTATTCCAATGTCATTTTAAGAATATACAACCACATCAAAATTTCAAAGCTATGAGATAATGTATGATTAATTTCTAAACAATATGGTCCAAATATTCTACCTGTATTTTGCCTTCGGACCAGCTAGATTTGACCTCTTACACCTACCTGACAATGCAGTTCTAATAAACAATGACATCATTGAAATCTCAAAGGTACGAGATAATGCAGGATTAACTCAAGACAATGTGAATAAATAAGCACTACATTTGTCAAAGTATTCTGAATTCTAAACAGGTAAATCGAACTTACACCCAACAAAAAGGAAATATGTGAGACCTTATCTCAGCGTTTCTCAACTGGGGATCCCCGGAGCACTAGGGTTCCACAAGAAATAGTGAGACAAGCTAATGCTAATTTCATGATTGTAATATTACTATACATGAACAACATATTCTTGGTTACTGTAATATAGACATCATCCTATCTAACCTATTATGTTATCAAAATAAATATAACAACCATTGGGGATATATTTAGTGATGTCTGTAATTTATAGACACCATATATATATATATATATATATATATATACATATATATATATATATATAATTTAGAGAAAAGAACCAAAGTTCATGAACTCATCTACGAAAATTCACAGCCACATATAGGAAAAAATTAATAAATACACAATAAATAAGTATAATAAAATACAAAGTAAAAATCATAAAATAATAATAATAAAATGACTACAGGTGCTTCATAACCAAGTTTTCAAATAGAAAATAATATATAATCAAATCGATTAAATCTGTGGATTTTCATGGATGAGTTCATGAACTTTGGTTCTTTTCTCTAAATTATATATTTATATATTATATACTGTGAAACTTAATTTAATTTTAATTCTTAATAAATTGAATTTAATTGAGTCTTTACCTGTAAATTTGGATTTATCCCTAATATTATATATATATATATATATATATATATATATATATATATATATATATATATATATATGATATTTACCTCGTAAAGTATGATGAAAAAAATGTGAGAAAGATATAGTACATAATTTTTTTTTTTTGTGCAGGGGTTCCTTGAGACATGTAATTTATTTTAAGCGTAAAAAGGTTGAGAAACACTGCCTTACCTCGTCATAAGTCTTCTGATAAAGGACCATTCACTTTTGAGAAGTGCATCAGTTATCAGGCAGTGCGCAAAAAATATAATGTTTCCGTCATCATAAGCGAATCAGTACTGTTGGGTTCTATACGAAACTGTCCAGTGTAGGCAGTTGTACAGGAAAACACACATGATATTGATATAGTTTATAGCAGAGACTCCATCTAAGAATATCTGAAGAAGGAATTGTATTCCGAAATATCATCGGACTATAGATAACTAAATTACAACAGGTATATAGTCCATTTTTTTGTATTATAGTGCATTGTTGTACCATTCAAAACTTTTTATTCTTTACATGATATTGAATTAGATGGAACTATGTTTTGGAGAAAGGCATCAGTGGTGATAACCAAATATTGTGATTTTGCAGGATACATTGATAATAATGTTACTTTGCTGTATGCATTTGAAACTGAGCAGCTAAAAAGTGGAGGTGTTTTGTTTGTTTTTTCTGTTATTTGAAACATAAATCATATTCCTGTGCGAATGAACTATCTAAACAAAGAAAAACAAAATCTGTAGTGTGCACACACACACACACACACACAATAGCTTCAGGAGACAACAGCATGTCAGGCCACACTATCTGGGAACTTTTGTACTTGGATCAAGTCAATCAATTATAACAACAAAAGTTTTATTATTATTATTTTTTTTTTTTTCTATAAATTTAGTTTTTGAATTGTAAAAAATATAATGTAATAAAATTCAATAAACAAAACATTTTTACAATAATGTGAGAAGCCAGAGAGTTGGGAGAAGTACAATTCTAGGTTACAGTGTCCAAGATGATTGCTGTTTGCCATTGTCATATCATTTTGTAAACCCAGTTGAGAGTTAATCACTAAACACATGGATGTGGCTTCTACTCTGTTGCTCAGCCTGCTTAAAATAGCAGCCAAATCCCTTTCAATAAAGCCTATTGTCTTTAAGAAGGTACATGTTGATTCTAGATGCATTACTTTTCAAAGAAAAGGTGGTGTAAACCAGAGGTCCTCAATGTGGGCATGTCAAATGAAGCATTAGGCTTTTAAGGGGTATGAGGTAACATAATTAATATCCTAAATTTTTCCAATAGTAGTAATTATATTATGCATGATAAAACTAGTAATGGTTATTAAAATAAAATGAGATCTCATCAGGCACAGGGAAGTCGTTAACTTGAAATGTATAAAGTAAATTTACAACTTTTGTCTTTATTAATTTCTTTTATTATTTCACTGTTAAAAGCTTAAACGACCCATTTTTAGAGTAAAATTTAGAAATTATCATCCATGTTAAGTTAGTTTGTGGAGGCGCAATGGCCCAGTGGTTAGGGCAGCAGACTCGCGGTCATAGGATCGCGGTTTCGATTCCCAGACCGGGCGTTGTGAGTGCTTATTGAGCAAAGACACCTAAAGCTCCACGAGGCTCCGGCAGGGGATGGTGGCGAACCCTACTGTACTCTTCCACCACAACTTTCTCTCACCCCATCTTCCTGTTTCTTTTGTACCTGTAATTCAAAGGGTCAGCCTTGTCACGCTGAATATCCCCGAGAACTACGTTAAGGGTACACGTGTCTGTGGAGTGCTCAGCCACTTGCACGTTAATTTCACGAGCAGGCTGTTCCGTTGATCGGATCAACTGGAACCCTCGACGTTGTAAGCGATGGAGTGCCAACAACAACAATAAGTTAGTTTAGTCATGATAGCTTATTCACCACATAGGTGGGCACTAGGCATAACTAATTAAAGCGGAGAGGTATTAATAAGAAAAGAAAAGGTTAAATAAGGACCACCAGTTTAACTATTCTGATACCAAGCTGCCTTAAACTGCCTCTAGTTCTATGAAAAAATTCCGTTTCAAAGTGAGATAAATGAAAATTTTCCATCAAAATTTCTTGTTAATTTATGTTCCAAACATCAGGTTAATAGTGACAAAGTTGCTTTGCTAAATTTTTCATTTTCTCAAGAATCAATTAAAACAAAGATTGAGTTTTTTCAGCAGAAACATAACAACAAAAAGGGTTAAGCCAATGAAAGAACTCTCCACTATATACATGTTAAGGTTTTAATGTTACTGTACAGGCGCAGGAGTGGCTGTGTGGCAAGTAGCTTGCTTACCAACCTCATGGTTCTGGGTTCAGTCCCACTGCGTGGCACATTGGGCAAGTGTTTTCTACTATAGCCTCAGGCCGACCAAAGCCTTGTGAGTGGATTTGGTAGACGGAAACTGAAAGAAGCCCGTCGTATATATGTATATATATATATATATATGTATGTGTATATGTTTGTGTGTCTGTGTTTGTCCCACCCCCCATCATCGCTTGACAACCGATGCTGGTGTGTTTACGTCCCCTGTAACTTAGCAGTTCAGCAAAAGAGCCCGATAGAATAAGTACTGGGCTTACAAAGAATAAGTCCTGGGGTCGATTTGCTCGACTGAAGGCGGTGCTCCAGCATGGCCGCAGTCAAATGACTGAAACAAGTAAAAGAGAGTATATAGTAATATTAACGATATAAACACAAGGAGAAGTGGTTTCTTGTGAAATTGTCAATTATAACTTAAAACAACTAACTTAATACACAGATAAATCCATAATAAAAAAAAAATTTTTGTTCTCGTTTATGGAATGGTATTCTTACATCTGAAACAAGAACCATCCAGAATTTTCTAAATGAAAAACGAAAAAAAATACTCTCTCTCCCCTGTCCGTCTAATAATCAAAACTGAACCATGGAATCAGTTTAGCAAACCTTGAAATAAAAGCCACACTTGAGTTCGGTTGTTGTTCTGGTAATTGACTTTCGCTGATGCAGATCCTTGTCTTGCGCCTAAAGTTTTTGTGATTATATCTGATTACCAGAATTTACTTTCACATCATGGGACCTGACTTAACAACAACAAAAATAACAGCAAGTAAAGATAATGTTCGCTTCCTATGACTTATCGCATGGGGCAGTAGTTATAGAAGGAGAGGTTAATAATCACGTAAATCAAACCCTATGAAATGATTTTATCAAACTCAGAAGGGCATAAAGCAGAACTGATTTAAGTCGCTGTTGTTGTTGTTGTTGTTGTGGTGATGGTTTAGTTCCAAATCAGTCTTGATTGAACAAACTAGGAGTTTCGGGGTCGATAAATAGAGTACCAGTTACGCACTGGGGTCGATGTAATCGACTTAATCCCTTTGTCTGTCCTTGTTTGTCCCTTCTATGTTTAGCTCCTTGTGGGCAATAAAGAAACAAGAAACTGTAAAGAAGCCCATCATGTGTGTGTGTGTCTGTCTGTCTTTGTGTTTAGTGTCTCCCCACAACCACTGCTGGACAACCAGTGTTGGTTTGTTTACATCCCTATAACTTAGCCGGTTGGCAAGAGGTCAATAAAGCAAGTAGTAAACTTTGAAAAGACAAAATAAAAGAGAAAAAAATCAGTAGTGAGCTCAGTTTGTTTGACTAAAAACCCTTCAAGGTGATGCTGTAGCATGGCCACAGTCAATGACCGAAACAAGCAAGCGATAAAAGATAAGGAAAACGATAAGAAAGTGAACTGAATTTCTTTAGTCACTACTTTAGTACAAAACAAGACACCAATAGTAAATTTAGGTCACTAAATCACTGGTATGTCTTATTGTAGATAGAGGACAATACTAGCTACATCAAAGTATCCAACACTCTTCTCATTTGGTCAATTTACATAAAATTACTAATAATAATAATAATGATTTCTACCACAGAAACAAGGCCTATTTTGCAGAAGAAGGGAAAAATAAACTCATTATTGAGCTGATAAATACTTTACCGTTGAACTTAGATAAAACTAAAGAACTTAATGCTTTTAATCTGTAACGACATTACCTGGGTGATCTAAAAGCACTTTCGTTTCTCGTTTCTTTGTGATAAAGAAGCCAATCTACATACTGTATGACAGGTGTGGTGTTATGCTTTAGGAGCAAAAATGAAGGGCAATTGCTTCAACAGGAAATCAAAACTGATTCACTGTATTAACCTGCTAAGGGCTGGCGCAGGCATGGCTCTATGGTTGAGAAGTTTGCTTCCCCATCTGCAAAGTCTCTCGTTCAGTTCAACTGTGTGGCACCTTGGACAAATGTCTTTTACTATAGTCCTGCACTGACCAATGTCTTGTGAGTGAATATGATAGACGGAGACTGTGTGGAAGCCTGTCATATGTGTATGTATGTATGTGTGTGTGTGTGTGTGTCTTTGTACTCCCCTAATGCTTGACAACCGGTATTGATTTCTTTATGCTCCCATAACTTAGCAGTTTGGCAAAAGAGACCAACAGAATAGGTACCAAACTTAAAAAACAAGTACTGGTTTATACTAGACAGAAACTGTGTGGAAGCCCACCATATGTGTGTATATTCGTACTCTCCTAATGCTTGACAACTACTGTCAGCTTGTTTGTGTTCCCATGAGTTAGCAGTTTGGCAAAAAGGATCAACAGAATAAGTGTAAGTACCAGACTGAAAAACAAGCACTGGGGATCGATCTGTTCAACTAAAACCCTTCAGAGCAGGGCCCCAGCATGGCCACAGTCCAATGATTGAAACCAATAAAAGACAAAGATATTTTAGGAAAATGTATGTATTAATTAGCAAATCATTGAATATCTGACATCTTAATGAAATGAAACAAGTTGGCGTCCCTGTGTTCTAGAATGGAAGAATATTCATTTTTACTCTAGGCACAAGGTCCGAAATTTTTGGGAAGGGGACAGTCAATTAGATCGACCCCAGTATGCAACTAGTACTTAATTTATTGACCCTGAAATTATGAAAGGCAAAGTCGACCTCAGCAGAATTTGAACTCAAAACGTAAAGACAAAGGAAATACCGCTAAGCATTTCGCCCGGCGTGTTAACGTTTCTGCCAGCTCACCGCCTTTATAATAGATTCTTTTCTACTCTAGGCACAAGGCTCGAAATTCTTGGGGAGCAGGACAGTCAATTTGATCAACCCCAGTACACAACTGGTACTTAATTTATCAACTCATTAAGATGTCAGTGTTGGAACTCAGAATGTCAAAATGGAGGAAATACTGCTAAGCATTTCACCATCTTAGAATAAAAGAATATTCTTCATCCAGTTGACATATTTACCAACATTTGAAGAACTATTGTAAAAGTTACAAGCTCAACTCCTACAAGGCACTGGTATCTTGGTGCTTATATAACATATATATATTGGTCCAAGGTGCCACACAGTCGTACTGAACAGAGAGGGTGAGTGGGTGAAACACAATAAAAAAACTCAAGTGAATAATCAACATATTTATTTGTTTCACTATAATTTAGGAATTTGTAGTTGTCAAATTTAAACAGTGAAAAGGTTAATTGTGTTTTTTTTTGTTTTGTAAGTGGCAAATGTTAAAATTAAAATACACAAATGTATACACAGAAAAATAACTGCATTAGTGAGTTGAGCATCTCATGACAGCATTGAAAAAAAAACAAACAAGAAATTTGAATAATGGTGGTGAAACACACACACACACATATCACCACGTGCACATATGTACACTGTACTCACTCAAGTGTGGGTACATTCATAACTATGTGTACATATGTATGTGTGCATGAGTGAGTGCATGTATGTGTGTGTTTATGCTTATCATTTGTGAGCAATTTTAAGAATAACAACAGAATGTTTATTGATGGGGAGACAATATTAAAAGCAGAGTTAAATTTATTTCTGAAAAAATTTGTTTTGAATGGAATTATATATATACACACACATATACATACATGTGTACATATATATGCACACACACACATATATACATATGTATATATATATATATATATATATATATATAATAAAGTAAAGTTGTGGAATACCATATATATATATATATCATTACCAGCGTCGCCTTACTGACATGTGAAAAAACATTCGAGTGAGGTCATTGCCAGTGCTGCTGGACTGGCTCCTGTGCAGATGGCAAGTAAAAAACACCATTTTGAGTGGGGCCATTGCCAGTACTGCCTGACTGGCCCTCGTGCCGGTGGCACGTAAAAGCACCTACTACACTCTCGGAGTGGTTAGCCTTAGGAAGGGCATCCAGCTGTAGACACTCTGTCAGATCAGATTAGAGCCTGGTGTAGCCACCTGGTTCGCCAGTCCTCAGTCAAATCATTCAACCCATGCTAGCATGGAAAGCATACATTAAACGATGATGATGATGACACAAACACACACATATATGTACATGTGTACATATATACATACATGTATATATGTGTGTGCGTGTATTCATCTGTTTAGCACTAAGTTTGGTAAAAAAAAACCCAGTAATCCCTTTGTCTGTCCTTGTTTGTCCCCTCTATGTTTTAGCCCCTTGTGGGCAATAAAGAAATAAGAAATGTTAGGATGCCAGGTGAAATGCTTAGCGGTGTTTCATCTGTTCTTTACGTCCTGAGTTCAAATTCCACCAAGGTCAACTTTGCCAGTCATCCTTTCGGGGTCGATAAATTAAGTACCAGTTGCGTTCTGGGGTCAATCTAATTAACTGGCCCCCTCCCCAAAAATTCCAGGCCTTGTGCATCGAGTAGAAAAGAATCTATATATTCACCCATCTCTTTCTCCCTTCCACCTACATCCTAACTCAGCCTCTCCAAGCAGCAGCAGCTTACAGACGTCTATTATTGCAGGCCATTGCATTTAGGAATAGATTTATGCCATAGTTTTCTTTTCACCCACACACAGGGGCATGGCTGTGTGGTTAAGAAGCTTGCTTTCCAACCACATGGTCTTCGGTTCAGTCCCACTTCATGGCACCTTGGGGCAAATGCTTTTTTACGTAAAGGCCCTAGATTGATCAAAACTTTGAGATTGGATTTGGTAGACAGAAACTGAAAGAAGCCTTTTGTAATTGTGCACATGCATGTGTGTGTGTGTGTGTGCACATGTGACAGCATGTGTGTATTGTATTCTTGCTTTTGATATCTTGTAACAGTCGTACATAAGCATCAATGCCATGCAAATGATGTGGTCCATTTCCAGTCTTCTGTGAAAACCGTATCTGGCCATGTGGAAATATTACCTTGCATAGCAACAGGGTAAGGATTGGTAACAGAAAAGGCACCTGGCTGTTAGGAAATGTTCCTCAGCAAATTTTGTCTGACCCATGCAGATACAAAAAATGGACATCAAATGATGATCTATGAGTGTATGTGTATGTATGTATGGATGTATCTATCAATCAATCAATCAATCAATTATTATTATTATTATTATTATTAATCAGTTATAGGATATATTAAATCAAAGTATTTTAATAATCATAATGTTGGGAAAGTACCAAGATACTATATATGTATGTAAATCAAATATACTATGAGTACACACACACACATACAGGGGTTCACGATCCAATGTGAAACAGCTGTAGTGAACCAAGTCCATTTGTGTTCTTTATTTTATACAGACACACACACACACACACACATATATATATATATATATATATATAACATCTTTTATTTTTTTACTTGTTTCAGTCATTAGACTGTAGCCATGCTGGGCCACCACCTAGAATTTTTAGTCAAATGAATCAGCCCCAGGACTTATTTTTTTTAAGCCTGGTTCTTATTCTGTCGGACCCTTTCGCTGAACCGCTAAGTTATGGGGGATGTAAACACACCAACAACAGTTGTCAAGTGATGCTGGCCGGGGGTGGGGTGGGGGGGGGGCACAAACACAGACACATTTCAGTTTCCATCTACCAGATCCACTCACAAGGTTTTGGTTGGTCTCAGGCAGTAGTAGAAGACACTTGCCTAAGGTGCCATGTAGTGGGACTGAAACCAAAACCAGGAAGTTGGGAAGCAAGCTTCTTACCGCACACCCATTCCTTCCTGTGCCTATTTATATATATATTCTTTCCAAAACTGCTGAAAGACTTGCAGTGTGAAGAGAGCAAGTCGCAGGGGTTGTACCTCTGTGAGTTGATAACATTTAGTCAGACTGGGGATAGAATGACCCATTCCTGCGGAGTTTCTGCATTGTCTCAATAGTAGTAGCAGCCTTCAATCTTGATTTGATTCCAGAACAGAGATAGGAGTAGGAGGAGGTGAAGGAGAAAGATGTTGCTAGTTTGCTGGAGAAATAAAATAAAGTTTTGTAAAGTCATCAAAAGCTGATAACTTTGATTGTCTGGAATTATTCCAGATAATTATTGTGATATATACTCAGAGAAAAGAAAAGAAAAATGAAGATAGATAAAGAAAGTAGGAAAGAAAGAGCTGGAAAAAAATAGGGGGGAGATGGACGGAGGGAGGGGAGGAGGGAGGGAGAAGAAACAAGAAAAATTTGAGAAGATTGTCAGGAAGAGAATAATAGCTTCAAGCTGTTACATTCAGTGGCTGTCAATAGATCTTTATTGTTGTGTGTGTATGTGAGAGAGAGAGAAAGAGAGAGAGAAGAAAGTGGAATATACCATAAAAGAAAACAGAGGCATACATTTTAAACAAGATGAAAGTATTTACATTTTTCCCTTTCGAGCTAGGACAATAAATTTACAAAGAACAGGTTTCGTAAAACTAGAAATCAAATATCTTATAAAAGGATAAATATTTAGGAAAAATATATATATACACACACACACACACACACACACACACATATATATATATAAGTGTAGTGTATATTGTTTCCTTTTTAAAAACGTTGCATTATGTGGGAAGGGTAAACCTTCTGTCGTTACGCGTGAAAGAGAGAGGGAGAAAAAAAAAAACAGAGTTTAAGGAAGGTGTCAAGTTTAAAACACAATACCAGAGAGGAAAATTTTATAACACCACCACAGCAAAAGAGAGTGAAATTGTGGACACTAAACATAGATACAGGATTAAGGAGAGGTTTAAGAGTCAGTGCTTCAGTTTATGATATATCGACCTTCTCAATACCAACCTGCTCCAAAATGCCCTTTGTCCCATGATAACAAACTTCCTGTTTCAAAGTGATCTAAATTAAAACCTGCTTTTTTAAAATTCCATGTTAATTGATATTCCGAACACCAGTTTTATAACAACAGTAAAGTTGTTTTACCAGATTCTTCTTTTATTTCCAAATAAATTAATTGAAACAAAGGCAATGTATTTCAACAGATGCATGGTAAAACTAAAGGGTTAATAATAGAATAATCTTAGCGGTGGCCTGATCTGGGTTGCGATGTAGTTGGTTAGTTGGCAGTTTTACTGGAAGGGTGAGGGTTAAACAAAAATCTTTAAATTACCGGCTGTAATGCTTAAACCTGTTTTCTATCATTTTGCTTGAATTGAACAGGATAATTCAACAATTCTGAATATTTGTAGAAGCTGTTCAAGCAAGTGTTTTATTTAAGTGGGAATGGTGGCATTGTTGTCCAAAGTTGTTGACTAAATGGAGCAAGTAAGATAATGTGCCTTGCCTAAGAGTACAATGCAACATTAGAACCAGTATCTTAGTACAAAATTTTACGGGTCAGTAGATGTTCACCACTTCCTATCTTGCTACCATGCTTTCATAGTTATGTAAATCAACTTATTTACATTTTTATGTCAAATACAACAGCTCTTGTTTTGTCAATGTAGGCTGACAGCTCTCATTCCGCCTAAAAGGTAGGAATACCAAAGACCATCTGTCTACAAGGCTGATTATGTATCTATGTGTGTGTGTGTGTGTGTTTATAAGAGAGAAGTGGGGAGAGACCGAGAGAAATAAAATTAAAACGAAAAATAAAAATATAAGTGAGAGAAGAGACAAATGTCATTCAGTCATCATTTAGCCAGCCCCAAGTCAAACTTTACTAAATGATGAGCTTGTCCAGCCATGGAGACATATGTAACCTTTTTAGAATTACATGTGTGTACATGGTGGGATGAAATCCTTTCCTTATTGTAGATGATAGCATGCACACCTACATACATGCATATATATATATATATATATATATATATATATATATATATATATATATATATATATATATATTTATATATAACGTTATATACACACACATACATGTATATATACATATAATCATATATATATATATATATATATATATATATATATATATATATATATACATACATACATACATATATATACAAATATAAATATACATACACACACATATACACATACATACATACATACATACATACATACATCCATAAAATTACTTTTAGAAATTATGGAAGACATAATTATTTGTATGTTCGAAGCATCCACTGAAATTAAACAGATTGTGTATAAGCACGCATGAGGGTGCATACATACGAGTGTGTATATATATATATATATATATATATATATATATATATATATATATATATATGTAAATGCACACAAACACACATGCATGCTTATTACATGAAAAGACTTCTTCAATTAACAACATATGCACATACAGCCATGAATATCATATACAGACTTCTTCAGTTCATAAAACACACAAACACACACATATGTGTATCATAATATAAAGATGTCTTCAATTCATAGCAACTAAGAGAAAAAGACTCCATTTCTGTAGCCGGCCAATGGCTCGTCATCAAGTGACTGTGCAATTAAGCAGAGAGAATCCAAGGAAGCTTTTAATCACACTGCCTAGCAGGATTCTTACCTGGCATTAAGAAAAAGGCAAAAGCTAAGTTACAGAGTCATGTTTTGCAAACAACTATTAACTGTGGGTATTATTATATAAATCTATGGAATGATGAAATCTCTACTTTCATTTGCAGAATGATTATCAGTTTGGAACATAGGGAAAAGAAAGGAAAGAGAGAGAGAGAGAGAGAGAGAGAGGCCAGTACGAGGATCTCTGTTAAATGCCCAAAAGACATAGCCTACTGCAGACAACCACAAAAAATAATAGCAAATGAAAGGATGATGATGACGACGGCGACGATGATGACGACGACCGCCATCACCATCATCATTTAACATCTGTTGTCCGAGTTGGACAGTTTGACCGCAGCTGGTAAGCTGAGGGACTGCACCAGACACCAGTCTGATTTGGCATGGTTTTCTACGGCTGGATGCCCTTCCTAATGCCGACCACTCAAAGAGTGTAATAGCTGCTTTTACGTGCATATAGCATGGGTGCCAGATGTGTGACACCAGTATCCGCCATGACTGCAATTTCACTTGGCTGGATGGGTTTTCTACTCAAGCACGGCATAATGCCAAAGGTCTCGCTAATATGTCATTGCCTCTGTGAGGCCTAACACTGGAAAGGTGCTTTTCACATGTCACTGAAACAAGTAAAAGAGTAAAAGAATATATGTGCGTGTGTGTGTGTGTGTAGCTGAGTATCTGTTCTTGGTCTCTCCCTCTCACCACCACCACCTGCTTATGTCCCTGTAACTTTACAGTTCAGCAAAAGAGAGTAACAGAATAAGTACTAGACTTGAAATAAGTACAGGGGTCAAGTTGTTCAACTAAACCCTTCAAGGTCATGCCCCTGGCATGGCTGCAGTCCAATGAGCAAAACAAGCAAAAGGTTAAGGGCAAAAAGAGTTAAATCGTATTTTGAATAATTTGTGAAACCGATTGTTTTTCGATTGAATATTTTATTGTTATCTATTATTTCTTCCCGTGCACTTGTTGTGCAAAACTGCTATTCTTAAGGGTAAAGAAGAGCGAAGTTGGGAAGCATTTAATGGTGCATTTGAAACTTTGATGAACGAAGTAAAGAAAAAACACAACTAGTAGGAAATGTGAGACACTACCAAACTGACGGTAAGAAAAAAAAAAAAATTTTATGCTGCTCTTTGATTTCTGTAGCTGCCAGTTCTTTGCTCTAAATCACTGCATTACATATTCCTTTCTCTCTCATAGTTTATCATCTTTGAAAATAATAATAATAATAATAATAATAATAATAATAATAATAATAATAATAATAATAATAATAATAATAAAAGATGGCTGTACATATCAAATCTGAAATGGTCTCTGGTAAAAAAAAAAAAAAAAAGGAATAGTTGGTACGTTTGCAACATTCTGTGGAAGATGCAATCATATTATTTAAGAAACTGCAGATAAAACAAACAAAACCAAACAGAATAAACAAAATAAAATAAAGTGAAACTTGGAAAAAAAAAAAAAAAGTCCTTTTCAATCTTACCATCATTTCTTTGATGATGACAAACCATGATGATAATATTGATATGAATGAATTTCAATAGATGTTTTTGGTAAATTTTACAGAGAATTTGATGTGGAATAATAAGATTTCTGGTCTTTTTTGAAAGCATAGTAGAAGGAAGATTGAAGTAAGAAGCACATCAAGAAAGAGAACCAGCAGCAGAATTAATAGTAGTCTGCTGAAGATGATCCATATTTCAATGCATTTTAACTTATTCTTCAAGCTGAAGAATTCACAGAATATAAGAAACCGAATGATAACCTTAACTTGGTACAGTAGTCCTGAACACTCTAACTTTAAGGAGGTGAGATATAAAATTTCCTTTGTCGATCTTAGGAAATCATTCCATTTCAGAAAGGTTTACCTAGCTAGAGAATTGATGTTCTGACCGTGTAAGAGAGCCCAGACAAAGGAACTGGATACATAGGTCATCACAGACATAGAAACACTTGCAATGCCAAAATAATTCTACGTAAAGTAATCTACCAAAATAAGTCTCTGAGTCTTTGCATCATATCATGTTTAATTATATCTCTTCATTTAGAGGTCAGTAAATTTTAATTACCTTCACAAAAATAAACTTACTCAAGCAAAAATTATCATAATTACTTTTCTTTGTTTTTTTTTTTTTGGTTTTGTTTTTGCTTTGTCCGTGCAAAACAACAATTTTCATAATATCTTGTTCTTTTAATGAATAACTTTATTTATTTCAACCAGAAGTCATACTAGTGGTTCTATGGGTCCAGTTATTTAATTTATCATTTGGCTCCTTCATCAACATCATCATTTAATGTCTATTTTCCATGCTGGTATGGGTTGGACAGTTTGGCAGGGGCTGGACCAGTTGTCTGCTTTGGCATGGTTTCTACAGCTGGATGCTCTTCCTGTTGCCAACCACTTTACAGAGGGTGCTGGGTGTCTTTTGCATGAGACCAGCTCAGGTGCTTTTCACATGGCACTGGCACAAGTGCCTTTATGTGGCACTGGTGCTTTTACACCCACACCTCATAACTTAGCAGTCTGGCTATAAAGTCTGATAAAATAGTACCAGAGTTAACAAAATAAGTTACTGGAGTTGATTTGTTTGACAAAGACCCTTCATGGTGGTGCCCCCAACATGGCCAAAGCTCAATGACCGAAACAAGAGATAAACAGAAGTGATGTATTTCAACAGAAATATGGTAACAAAAGGGTCAGAACCTAAAACAATAATTCTGGTGCCCAACAATGTCAAAATGCTTTGTTTTGCTAAGTTTCTCACTCAATATACATACTTAGAGGGTAGCAAGCTGGCAGAACCGTTAGCATGCCAGGCAAAAAGTGTCACAGTATTTCATCTGCCGTTACGTTCTGAGTTCAAATGCCGCTGAGGTCAACTTTGCTTTTCATCCTTTCGAGGTCAATGAATTAAGTACCAGTTGCGTACTGGGATCAATCTAATCAACTGGCCCCTCCCCCCAAAATTTTCGAGCCTTGTGCCTAGAGTAGAAAAGAATATACATACTTAGGGCGTCCTACAATTTCAGATCATCTTCTAATTTGATGGATTCTTTTTACAAACAATTTTCAGAAATATTTTTTCACGCTCAGAATTGCTGAAGCATGGAATAAACTTTCTGCATCAGTTGTTAACTGTTAAGACACCACATCCTTTAAAACTTCCATGCTTTCACCTTATCCTCTCCATCCCCATTTCTTCTTGTTCCTTACTTTTTTAACTTCAGACTCTTTCACTGTTCACTTCTTGTGCATATTCTATGTACTATTCATGCTTTCTCTGATGAGTCGCATTGCACCTGAGCACTATATACAATAAGATCATTGCCAATTTTAAAGTATAAAATAGGTTAGTGCCTTCAAACTCTTTGCAAACTTTGAGATGGTAATGCACAATACAGGACCAATTATTTTGTAACCAGCATCACTAGCACCACCAGCACTAACAACACCGCCATCATCATCATCAGCTTAATCATGCTAAGTAGAGTACAGAAAAAAAGGTGGTGGTGGTGGTGGTGGATGACAATAGTCGAATGCTATCTGGTTTCATTCCTTCCAGAAAAAGATATTCTGAGTTGTTCTGTTTATGCTCCTCTGGCAAAAGATTGCCTGTTTCTTGCAGACAATAATTAAGACAAATAACTCGTTTATTTCCTTCCTGCAGCACATCTGACTAGTGAAGTGGACACTTTTTGAGATAAACAATATTTGAAATGTTGACATTCAGACGTTACTTTCTTCTTCTTTTAACAAAAAAAAAAAAAAAAAAAAAGACAATTAGATTTTTCAAATGCAATTCAATTAAGATATCTAATTTCCATGATAAATTCTCTCAATACCTGAATAAAATTCCAAGCACTTTTCTTATGTTCATTATTAGGAAGAAATGGTGAAAAGATTTCTAATAGTCTATGTGCAATCTTTTAAAACGTGTACCTAAGGTTCTATCTATATATATACACACATACATATATTACATATACATACCATAGGTTTCATATATTTAAACTAAACTACATATAAGGGAAAATTATGAATGATAATTTTAATTACATCTAACTTTATCATAAATTATAATGGCAGTGTGCAACATTCTTTCTCTGCTAAAATCATCCCTGGAGAAAGACAAGGACAAAAGATGACAGGAGTGAATGAAGGGAAGGGAAAATGGGCGATTTTTAATTATTTATTTATTTATTTTCTTTTAAAAATTGTTAACCAACAATGGACAGCACACACATTCACACAGATAGGTATGTGTGAGAGAGAGAATATCAGTTATTTCATAAGAAAGTTAGCAGAACAAATAGCTAGATGTAATATCTTTTATTTTTGTGAAAAAAGTGAAAATTATGAATTAATCAATAATATATCCATTTAAAAGAGATAATTGCATGAAATTAGTGGAAATTATTTTATTTACAGCTACCAATAAGATAGCTAGCTTTGTACAGTTGTATTATTAAATGTTGATTATGTTGATTTAGCCATATATATATATGTGTGTGTGTGTGTGTGTGTGTGTGTTTCTTTTTTCAACTATCTTCTGAAAAGAAACAAAACAAAACATCAACTACTTTAGCTACAGCTAAAAACTGTAATTTACTTGTAACAGAGATTTATTATTTATTATTTTAAATAACGTTGCAGTACAAAATCTTTGGATTTCTTTCACTTGAACTGTCTTAGTTATTTACTAATAAATAAATGAAACAAACTTGGAGATGTGTCTGTGATATAAAAGAAAGATTTAACTCTCTTGTTACCATATTTCTGTTGAAATACATTTAATTTTATTCCAGTTAATTTTTTGAAAATTATGAAGAATTTAGTAAAATAATTATGTCATTATTAAACTGGAGTTTAGAACATAAACTAACGAGAAATTTTGATGGAAGATTTTAATTTAGCTCACTTTTAAAACGAAAAGTGTGTGTGTGTGTGTGTATTATATATATTTACACACAAACTTTGAAGTTACTGTCAACAACATTCTTGCATAAGAATAATAAATTTATACTCTACAAAAATATAGCATAACCCATCAGATTAATGTATATATATATATATATATATATATATATATACACATACATACATATACATATATATATATATATTGTTGTACTTGGGGATGGTCATATTGCCAGTTTAGCCAATAAAAACACACGCACTGTATATTTGGTGTTAATTTGCTTCAGCTTTATATTACATTAATCTTAATCTTATTTCGGTCAGAGTTCTTTCGTCACACTTCTGTGACCTCATCAGTGGTCCTTTGTTTCCTTCCTTCTTATGTGTGTCTCACCTTGCTAACTATCAGCCATTTTGTATTTTGTATTCCTATTGTATGTGTCTACGCATGCGTGTCCTTCAATGTGTCTATGTCTTTTGTAAGTGCATGTGTGTATGGGGAGTGTCTGTATCACCTATATTCTCTGTTAATACGTGTTCGTTTGTATTTGTTTTTATTTATTTGTTTGTTCATGTGTGTGTGTGTTTTTTTTTTGTGTTTAATTAAATTTTGTTAACGTATGTAGTATTTAATTCCATTTATTTATCTATGTATTGTATTATACTTTGTTCATATTATTATTGGTTTATGGGTAACATGTTGTCACATGCTGTGGTTTGTGGTTTGTTAGTGGTGTGTGTTAGTGTTCCATTCTAGTTTCCTATTCAGGCTAGGTTTCTCTTCTATTATGTGTGTAGCTTTAGTAATTTGTCTAAGTGCTGCATCACTGCTATGTGTAGATAAGATTTTAATTTCTATGTTGTTGATTGAGCCTCTATGTTCTTGCTCAGCGTGCTGGTCCAGAACTGATGAGTTCTTCCCTTCCTTAAGTTCCCTCCAATGTTCGTTTGCCCGGTCCCCTATGCTCCTTGCATATATATATGTATATGTATGTATGTATATATATATATATATATATATATATATATATATATATATATATATATATATATATATAGGAATGTGTGTGTGTGCACGAGCACACAGGCCATTTTGGCTGGTAATCCAAGGTCTCAGAAAATAAAGAATATAAATTCTTAAACTTTATTGTTTCAAAAATAGTCAAATTTGAAGAAAAATTAATTTATTTGTTCCAACTTGATATATAAATCTTGAAATAAATATCAACCTGAAATCAATACAGACTCGTAATTCAACTATACACTTGTATATAAAATTGATTATTGTAACAAAAGCTATTATAAAAATTATCTGTGATGCACTCTGTGGATCACATGTGGTACACATGTTTGTATTGTATGTAATACATTCTCTGTGGAGATGCATGGCTTAGTGGTTAGGGTGTTGGACTCATGATCATAAGATTATGGTTTCAATTCCTGGACTGGGCAATGTGTTGTGTTCTTGAGTAAAACATTTCATCTCACGTTGCTCCAGTCTACTTAGCTGGTAGAAAAAAGTAATCCTGCAATGGACTAGCATCCCATCCAGGTGGGGAATATATACGCCACGGAAACTGGGAAACCAGCCCTATGAGTCCACATGACTTGTAAAGGCTCATTATCCCCTCTTAATACATTTCACAATCATATATTACCTGTAGACCAAATTAACCTCTAATAATTTAATAAGTGAAAGGATGAAAAATTCCTGACTTTGGTAAAAGAAAACACAGGAAGATCCAGTTAACCCCTAAGCATTCAAAATGGCCATATCCAGCCCAAATATTTAACCTGTTTCATGTTGAAACTGGCAAGATCTGGCCTCTTGCACCTATCTGACAATGTCAATCTAAAATTAAACAATCACAACAGCAAAACCTCTAAGCTACAAGATAGAGTGCATGATAAATTCAAAACAATATAAATAATAAAACAATATATTTGACAGAATAATCTGAAAACGAACGGGTTAATTATGATCTTATTCAATGTATTCCCATCTCAGATTCACACACCTATTGCTGCAGTCCATCAGTTTTTCTAGGTCCTATAAAAGAACTCGGAAGGTTGGGCCTCCAACCATGCTTTTCGCTATGCCCTTAAAGCTAGGAACTTTTCAGCACCTCCTTTAGATATACATTAGATTAAAGAGTTTGTAAATGTCTAAATAAAAATGAAGCGAACGAACAAATCTCGAAACAATATCTTAACCCTATAGCATTCAGATTACTCTGTCATATGTATTATTATTATTATTATTATTATTATTATTATTATTATTATTATTATTATTATTATTATTATTTATTCTCATTATTTTTAATTAATCATGCAGCATCTCGTAAATCTGTATTTTTGATGATGTAATTGTTTATTTCTAGGATGACATTGTAGGGAAGGTGAAAGAGGTTGGATTTGGTCAGTATGAACATAAAACAAGGGGAAAATTTGGGCTGGATATGGCTGGTTTAAATGCTAAAGGGTTAAACTAGGAATTGAGCTTATTCACAACGCAAGCAGAGTTAAGTATCTCGCTTAAAGACACAACATAATGGTCTATGGCGTAACATGATGATTCACAGAAGTCAATTTGTAATCTAGAATTATGTTATTAGCTGCAGTTTGTTGTTGGAAATATTTTTTTGACATTAAAAAGGGGAGGAGAAAAATTTTATAAAAATAATTCGGCTGATTTTATCATGGAAATGAAAAATAAAATTAATTGAAAAAAAAAGAAAAAGAAAAAGACATTTGTGCAGGGATAATATCAATAACAAAAATATTATTCTTAATCTTAAAGGAACCACACAGTAGAATGGTGATACAATTCTATCATGGATTCACAAGTTACTATTAAACACTTCATAGTTTTCAAAATTATTGTCATTTTTTACTTGTTTCAGTGATTTGACTGTGGTCATGCTGGAGCACTGCCTTGAAAGGTTTTTCAGTCAAAGAAATCGACCCCAGGACTTATTCTTTGTAAGCTTAGTACTTATTCTATTGGTCACACTTGCTGAACTGCTAAGTTACAGGGATGTAAACACACCAACATCGGTTGTCAAGCGATGGCGGGGGGGACACAAAGACACACATAACCATATATATATGTGTGTGTGTGTATGACAGGCTTCTTTCAGTTTCCGTCTACTAAATCCACTGACAAGGCTTTGGTTGGCTTGAAGCTATAGTAGGAGACACTTGCCCAAGGTGCAGCACTATGTGGTTGGGAAGCAAGCTTCTTCTGTTTCCAAATGCATATACAATTTACCAATAACAGCGTCTTTTGGTATTCTACCAAGTGAGTCGTACAATACACATATATATATATATATATTGTGGACTCTCCTATCATAGATGATAGTGGATTTGGTAGACGGAAACTGAAAGAAGCCCGTCATATATATGTATATGTATATATACATATATGTGTGTGTTTGTGTGTCTGTGTTTGTAACCCCCAACATCGCTTGACATAGCAGTTCGGCAAAAGAGACCGATAGAATAAGTACTAGGCTTACAAAGAATAAGTCCTGGGGTCGATTTTCTTGACTAAAGGCGGTGCTCCAGCAAGTAACTGAAACAAGTAAAAGAGTAAAAGAGTAAAGGTTTATTGAATCTATTTTATTGAATCTATTTATAGGAAACTATTTACACATCCATTACACTGGACAGATGCAGTGTGGCCAGAAGAAAAATTTCTGTCGTAAAAAGGAACACGTTTATGTAATTTTACTTATGTCCTCGTTACCCTCAAGAATTTCATTTTATCCCACTTGGGGGTAATTTTCCCCAGTTTGCTGACCCCTGCTCAAGAACATGACACACAGCCCGGTCTGGGAATTAAACTCCCTGTCTCATGATGCCGAGCCTGACGCTCTAACCACTGAGCCATGTGCCTTCACACACATGAATATACCATAAGAATAATAGATACAGCATTTTAGTTCATTAAATAACGATAAACATTAACAATGCAATTTATCTCAAACGACAGAATATATATATTACATCAACAAAGTATACCTACCTTAAACTTTACAGAAATTATTCATTTTGTTTCACTAAACTGTCTCGTTCTTTTTTTTTAAATTTATATTTCTGTTAAAGTCTAGATCAATATTTTATTCTTATTGTATCTGTAACAATTACAAGTCTAGGATGGATAAGTTTTCAAAAGAATATAATATATATATATATAGCACAAACACTGAAAGCCTAATCAATAGATCTGGCACAGCTTTCAACACAATATGGCTGCCATTGCCGAAATGAGATTTTCATATCACAAACTTTGATAATTGCTCTACATGGGCCTGTGTAGTAAAATCTGTCTTTAATGGGTTTGTGTGCCAAGAAGTCTATTTCCCCTAAACACATAGTATTTAGGTTCAATTGCCCTTTGTGGCACTTTGGCTCTGGGTTGAACATAGTCCTTGTCAAAGGATTTGGTGGATGGAAACTGAAGTAATTCATAGTAGTGGTTTTATGTAGACAAAATTTAAGGTCCAGTTATTTAATTTATCATTTGGCTCCTTCATTAATCATCATCAAGGCGGCTAGCTGGTAGAGTCGTTACCACACTGGGCGAAATACTTAGCGATATTTCATCTGTCTTTACATTCTGAGTTCAAATTCTGCAGAGGTCAACTTTGCCTTTCATCTTTCAGAGTTGATAAATTAAGTACCAGTTGCATACTGGGTTCATCTAATCGACTGGCCCCCTCCCCCAAAATTTTGGGCCTTGTACCTGGAGTAGAAAAGAATCGTTAGCATGCCGGGCAAAATGCTTAGCAGTATTTCGTCTGCCGGTGTGCTCTGAGTTCAACTTTAACTTTCATCCTTCCGGGTTCAATAAATCAAGTACCAGTTGTGTACTGGGGTCGATGTGATCAACTGTCCCCCCTCCCTACGAAATTCAAGCCTTGTGCCGATAGTAGAAAGGATTAATCATCATTTAATGTCTATTTTCCATGCTGGGATGCGTTGGACAGTTTGACAGGGACTGGCCAGTCAGAGAACTGAACTAGGCTCCCATTGTCTGTTCTGTCATAGCTTCTATAGCTGGATGCCCTTCCTAACACCATCCACTTTACAGAGGATACTGTTTATTTTTTACGTGACACCATCACGGGTACTTTTATGTAGTACCAGCACATACACAGACACGTGGGCCTGTGTGTTTGTTACAGTTTTCTTTCCTTGGCATTGTGTGATAGCTGTAAACAAGACGTTGCAGTCATTGCAAGCGGTGTCCTTAGTTTCCATAATCTTCCATGAAAAACATGTCTGGCTACAGGGAAATATTACCTTGCTTAGAAACAACGAAAGGTTGGTGACAGGAAGGGCATCCGACCACAGAAAATTTACCTCAACAAATTCTGTTTCATTCATGCAAGCATGGAAAGGTAGGTGAAAAGTGATGATGATGATGATGATAGGATCATGGTGAAGTTAAAATACGTTGAAGTCTTGCATTAGAAATGAAAGAGCTTAAACTCAAATGGATATTGACACATGCACAAAGGTATCTTTTTACTTTTCTTTCTTTACTTGTTTCAGTCATTAGACTGTGGCCATGCTGGGGTACCACCATAAAGAATTTTTAGTCCAATGAATTAACCTTAGTATTTCTTTTTTTCTCCCCCCCCCCCACCGGCCCCACCAGCCTAGTACTTATTTTATCAGTCTCTTTTGCTGAACTGCTAAGTTACAGGAACATAACCCCACCACCTCCCGGGTGTAAAGTGGTAGCAGGGGACAAACACACAAACATACATGATGGGCTTCTTCCAGTTTCTATCTACCAAATCCACTCACAAGGTTTTAGTCTGCCTGAGGCTATAGTAGAAGACACTCGCCCAAGGAGACATGCAGTGAGACTGAACCCGGAACTATGTGATTTGGAAGCAAGCTTCTTACCCGCACAACCATGCTTGCATTTATATACATCTTTCATCTTTTACTGATTTCAGCCAAAAGCCAGGGCCATGCTGGAGCACTGCCTCTATATGCAACTATTTATATAAAACTTCATGCTTCATACACTTAGGCTTTCATCCCCGTCTATTCCAGAAATATTTCATTTTCTTTTGAGGGAAAGAGTGGAAACAGTGTTAGTCTCCTTTCTCTGCCAACCCCCTGGTAGGGAAAGAAATTGCGAATTTTGAATAGATTGTGAAAACTGAAGTGATTTTTTTTTTTTCAAAAAAGAAGAAAAAAAGAAAGAAAATTATAGGTAGACATTTTGTCTGCCCCATGTATTGAGGGGAGGCATCCGAATGTTCCAAAGGCCTCTGTTTGCAAAAATATTACCAAAAAAGGAAAATTTTCACCCAGTAAAACTAGATAATAATCCATTTTCATCGGAGCCATCTTTCTGAAAGAACATCCATCCTCAGCAAAACACAAATATAGCAATAACAATAAAGCAGGAACTAGAAATAATAATTTACATGTGCCTTTAAGCAATATATATATATATATATATATATATATATATATATATATATATATATATATATATATATATATATATAATAATTGTAATATGTATGTGTGTGTATGTATGTATATATATATATATATATATATATATATATATATATATATATATATATATATATATATATATATATATATGTATATATATATATATATATATATATATATATATATATATATATATACATACATACACACACATATTACAATTATTATATATATATATATTTATATGTATCAAAATATATCTTCGTATACGTATATATGTACATATAAAACAATATGGCCTTTTTTGTTGCTAGCTCTATTTCTTTTTTATCATTTTATTCCTCTCATCTTTGAAAGTGCAGAGCTACAGGGTAATTTGTCAACAGGGAATGACAACATAACATTACCATTTTTACTGCTCAAACCGTTTTACTTGAAGACACGGAATGCCCAAACACACTTAAATATATATATAAACACATACATACACACACATATATATGTATGTATGTATGTATGTATGTATGTATGTATGTATGATGAGCTTCCATATGCCAATTCTCCTCACAAGATATTGGTTGACCCAAGACTGCAGCAGAATATACCCAAGGTGCTATGGACTGAGACAGGACTCAAAATCATGTGGAAAAAAAAGACATATATAAGCTGGAGGCAAATTGTCTGGAAGTTTTAGACTATTTTAACAAATTAAATGTTATTTCCACTGGAAAGAATATAATGCATATTTTAATATGTTAGCTCCTTCTATCATGAAAATTAACCCCTAAGAAAATATTTAAAAAAGTGTGTCTGAACATATCTTAACAAAGAATAACCTTTAAATATATATATATAAACATTTATATAAATCTCTCTCTCTCTATATATATATATATATATATGTATATATATCTTTTCTTTCTGAAAATGAGGTTTGTTCTCAATCTGAACATATCCAGTAGACAAAATGTGGAATGGATATCTATTCAAAAATGGTTTAGCAACAATGATCTGGAAACCAGCTGTTGGGAAAGTTCAGTTTAAGATTAGGGCTATTTTAATGTTTAAAGCAACTCATGTAATAAAAACTGTCTGTGAAGTTAATGAGTCTGCTAAATTTTAAGATTTTTCACCATTATTTCGTTGATGGGGCACTAAAGTCTTGACAAATGGTGACTCTGACCCAATTTTAATTCTACACCGAAATCTCAGAGTCAGTTATGGGAAAGAAATGTAACTCCTTGCATTATTCCTTTTCGAAATTAATACTTATGACTCACAGTGGAATGGCAGAAACAGTAGAGTACTGGATTAAATTTCTTGCAGGACTTCGTTATGAACTTGCAGGTTCTGATTTCAAATCCAGTTCTATGTGATAACTATTATTTGACATCTTATTATTTTACTGGCTGTAGTTACTGGACTGGCCATGCTGGAGTGGTACATAGCCACCTCACTCAATACTACTCCCTCCTGCAAGAGGAGGGTGTTGTCTTGTACATTATTTGGTGATCTGTGGCTGGCACCACATAAAACAAAACCCAGTCAATGCTGTAAAGTGGTTGGCATTAGGAAAGTCATCTAGTTGTGAAATATACTGCCAAAGCAAACAGCAGGGCTTCATACAGTCTTCCAGCTCACCACACCCGGCCAAACTGCCCGAGCCATGCCAGCATGGAAAACAGACGTATAGGGATGATATCAATCCAAGTGGATCATTACAGTCTGGTGTTTATAAGACACAAAGGGACAGAGTATAACAGCAGTTGCTAGGCTGAGGGAATCACCATCATGCAAACACAGACACTTGATGGGCTTCCATACAATTTCTGCTTATTAAATACTTCCCACAACTTGAGGCTACAGTAGAAGACAATCGTTTGAGGCACCATACATCGGAACTGAACTGAAAGCCATGTTGTTACGAAGCAAAGACTTTTAACCATTCAACCATACCTGTGCCTATAACTAACTTCCCTACAAATCTGTACAAAAGTCAAATAATGAAAAGTCAGTAGGGCGAAGTGCAGTCTTTTGTGTCTTCATCCAGCAAGAAAAATGTTTATATTCTATTTTATCTTTTACTTGTTCCAGTCATAAGACTGCGGCCATACTGGGGCACTGCTTCGAAGTATTTTAGTTGAGTGAATCAGAACTAGACTTGATGCTTTCATATTCCTTTATGATAAGTTCAAGAAACTCCAATGATGTATATGTATATATGTTTGTGTGTCTGTGTTTGTCCTCTCAACATCGCTTGACAACCGATGGTGGTATGTTTACGTCCCCGTAACTTAGCGGTTCGGCAAAAGAAACCGATAAAATAAGTACTAGGCTTCCAAAGAATAAGTCCTGGGGTCGATTTGCTCAACTAAAGGTGGTGCTCCAGCATGGCTGTAGTCAAATGACTGAAACAGGTAAAAAAGTAAAAAGAGTAAGAGAGTATGAACAACATGCTGCTAAGCGTTTTGCTTGGTAAGCTAAGAGTTCTGCCAATCTGCCACCTTCAACTAGGGTTCAATCACCTTTCCTACTATGATCACAAGACCTAAAATTTGGGGATAGGGGACTAGTTGATCAGATCGACTCCAGTATTCAACTGGTACTTATTTTATTGACCCTGAAAGAATGAAAAGCAAAAATTGACTTTGGCAGAATTTGAACTCAGAATGTAAAGATGGACGATTGGGATTTAATTAATGCTTTCAATTATAGGCACAAGACCTGAATTTTTGTTAAGTCAATTACATCAACCCCCAAAAGGATGGAAGGCAAAGTCGACCTTGGTGGAATTTGAACTCAGAACTTAGAGATGAATGACTAGGGTTGAATAATAAAAAACTGAAAAAGGGACTATCACAAGCTCTAGAAGTTCTAATTAGTACCTGCACCTTATTGCATAGGTTGGGGACTGCAAAAGCAAAAGCAGGGGATACATACAATATTTCGGTCTCATCTCAAATAACTGACAACACATTAGCTGAGATAAATTTAGTTGCATGGCTTAAAGTCTGAATCTCATGTCGCACTCTTTTGACTTTCTCTCTCTCTCTGTCTTAGAAGAAGCTGCCTCTGAGTCTGGCATCTTACCAATTATGGTACATACAGGAGGTAAGTTTTGAAGAGAACAGCAATACTCCCATATTACACTTTCTTCTTTCTACCTCTAATCCTTATTCCCAGCCACATTTAAGAAACACACACACACACACACACACACACACAAATCAGGGACGATGAAGTGCAACTTTTACATTTTCTTTCATTCCATGATTTTTCTTCCTACACACACACACACACGTTTCTTTCCTTTTTTTTTTTTACTAACATTTACAAAGACATCACAACACTCTTGTACTCAAATTTCACATCCACTGAATATTGCCAGCAGGGATTTTGAATTTGACTCCCCACACCAACCCACCCTCACACAGACACATACACACACTTATACAGTACATTGTTTATGTGAAGCCTTCTTCACTTCCCCCTCTCCTCCCACCACCACCACAGCAGCTCAATATGTATTTTATTACTTATATATTGTATTGACACTTTTGTTACAGAGACAATTAATGAAATTGTTTTTCGTCAACCCTTGGTGGTAAATAAAGGAAACATCCTTTTTCTTCTTGGTCGACTTTACCTTTCACCCTTTTGAGGTTGATAAAATAAATCCCAGTTGCGTACTGAGGTTGATTTAATCAACTAGTTCCCTCCCCACCAAATTTCAGGCCTTGTGCCTTAAGTAGAAAGGATTGGCGGCAAGATGGCAGAAACGTTAGCATGCCGGGCGAAATGCTTAACGGTATTTCTTCTGTCTTTACGTTCTGAGTTCAAATTCCGCCGAGATCGACTTTGCCTTTCGTCCTTTTGGGGTCAATAAATTAAGTACCAGTTGTGTACTGGAGTTGATCTAATCGACTGGTCCCCTCCCCTAAAATTTCGGGCCTTGTGCCTTTCATCCTTTCGGGGTCAATTAAATAAGTACCAGCTACGCACTGGGTCGATGTAATCGACTTAATCCCTTTCTCTGTCCTTGTTTGTCCCCTCTATGTTTAACCCCCTGTGGGCAATAAAGAAATAAATTATTATTATCATTATTATTATTATTACTATTATTATCATAGACGTTGCACAGTATACAGTATGGTGAGGTTATTGATTGAAGATATTGTGTCTACCGGGGAGGGGGAGGGGGGTTTGTACTGTTTGTCAAGTCACAACAAGGACCTTAGATAGACAGCACTTCTGATCTGAGTTCAAATTCTGCTGTAGTCGATTTTGCCTTACATTCTTTCAGGGTCGATCACCAGGATCAGTGATGTCGACTTACTCCTCCCCACCCCCCGAACTTGCTGGCCTTGTGCTAAAACTTGAAACTATTATTATTATTATTATTATTATTATTATTATTTCCAGTCTGAGTTCAAATTCTACCGAGGTAGGGGTTTGCTTTTCATCCTTTCAGGGACGATAAAATAAAGTACCAGTTGCATACTGAGGTCAAATGTAATCGACAACCCCCCTTCACCCCCCCCCCCCCAAGTATTATTATTGTTCAAATTCCGCCGAGGTCGACTTTGCTTTTCATCCTTTCGGGGTCGATTAAATAAGTACCAGTTACGCACTGGAGTCGATGTAATCGACTTAGTCCCTTTGATTGTCCCCTCTGTATTTAGCTTCCCCTGTGAGCAATAAAGAATTAAATTATTATTATTATTATTATTATTTAGCATGTCGGACAAAATACCTAGCAGTATTTCTTCCGGCTCTTTTACGCTCTGGGTTCAAATACCGCCCGGGTGGACTTCGCCTTTCATCTTTTCGGGATCGAACATGAATAAATACCAGTCCAAGTCTTGAGTTACAATGCTTATGAAGTTTAATTACATTTAAAACTTTTATATTTGTTAATATTATTTCACAATATTAATAACATTTACCGGTGGCACGGATGATACCTAAGTAACAATAAATATATAGACATTACGCACGCACGCATGCAAACACAGCAACGCACGCGCGAATATTATCGATCGGTTGGTTAACCGTCACCCGGAATAGTTATTTTTTTTTATTTAGTTTTTGACTGAATAATCCAAGGGAGACAACTCTTTACTCAGGTAAAGTTCAATAGCTCCTGTTTAAAAGATTTAAAAAAACAAAAACAAAAACAAAAACAAAAAGGGTGTCTGCTAGGATAACTAAATGAATGACTCATTCTTTACTGTTACGAGAGAGAGAGAGAGAGAGAGAACACTATACTATCGGCAGGAAGAAAGAAAGGAAAAGGAGAAAGAGAGAGAGAGAGGAGGAGAGACAAAACACGTTAAGATAAAAGTAAATAAATAAATAGAAATAAGGCGCAGACGTGACTGTGGGGGTTAAAGAAGTCTTGTTTCTCAGCCACAAGGTTTCGGGTTCATTCCCACTGCGTGACGTCTTGGGCAAGTGTCTTCTATGACAGGTTTGGGCCGACCAAAGCCTTGTGAGTTGATATGGTAGAAGGAAACTGAGAGAAGCACATCGTATATATATATATATATATATATATATATATAATTATTACAAATTAAAAGGGTAAAGATTTATCAATTTATTAATTTATTAATAAATCAACAATTAATAATTTTTACCAAGCCCTTCGGTGAAGCAAATGCTTGCTGATCCCTTAATTATGTTTATAAATATATATATATATATATATATATATATATATATATATATATCTTGTGTATATGTGTGTGTGTTTGTTTGTTTATGTCCCCAAAATTAAACAGTTCAGTAATAGTGACCGTTACAATAACTGAAAAATATCTGCTACCATAAGTACCAGATTTATATATATATATATATATGTATATATATATAGATATATATATATATACACACACACACAAAAACACATATACGAGAGAGAGAGAAAGAGCAATCTTTGTGTGTGTGTGTGTGTGTGTGTGTCTCTCTCTCTCTCTCTCTCTCTCTCTCTATATATATATATATATGTATATATATATATATATATATATATATATATATATAAACAAATAGTAAATGAGTATATGCATATATACGTACAGGTATGTGCATACCGACATCCACCTGTATGTATAGGTGCATATCTGGGTACAGGACATTGCAAACAAATGTAGACGAGAACACACGAGCCACATAGAGAACATTCTACTTCATCAGCTACCCACGTTTTAACACCGGCGTTTCGACGAGCTTGGGCAGGACGCATCGTTAAAACGGCTCGTCCCATGGATCGCAGATTAAATTTGTATACGCAAATTAAATCTAGCCATGGAGGAATATAGTGGCGGACAAAAAACAAGACAAATAAGAAATAAGTGGAAATTTTACCGGTGAGTGTGTTAAATTATAAGGCACCAAAAGAGAATGACTCTCCTTAGACACAACAGAATATGTTTCAACACACGAACTCATAAGTACTGGGGTTAACGATTTGTTA
>NC_142934.1:11291446-11298946 GCF_046866305.1 Octopus bimaculoides | reverse complement strand
AGCATTTGTGTGCTTGATTGATACTCAACAACGAGAGCCTTGCAAATTATAAACATTAACAAGAGAGTGACAAGTCGGAAAGTAGAAAAAGAAACACACACACACACACACAAAGGAAAAATAAAATGAAATCCAAAAATACCCACACAAGCATATGTGCACTTCACATGCACATATTCACATGCAGCAATAACAACAGCAGTAGCAGGAACAACAACAACAACAGCAAAATTCTAGTGAAAATCCTTTCATCGAATCACATGCTGAAGTTAACTTTCATTCAAGTCTCCAGAGAGCATTTCATTTCATTCACCTAAGTTTTTAGTAACAAATAAGGAAATTAAAAATTTCAAATTTTGTTTTTGCTTGTATGTTTTGTTTCTTCTTTCTCACTCTCTCTCTCAATCTCTCTTTCTCAAAGAATGCTAACGAGAAGATACAGAGAAATAGAAATAGAAAAACAAAACAAAAAAATAAACAAGAGAAAAAAAAAAGCTGTTAAGTTTTGCATGTGTATATGAAAGAAATCTGACCTGATGAGTGAGTTATAATAAGTCAGGAATATTAAAAGTGCCTGGTTATTTATTGATTGTGGAGGCGCAATGGCCTAGTGGTTAGGGCAGCGGACTCGCGATCATAGGATTGCGGTTTCGATTCCCAGACCGGGCGTTGTGAGTGTTTATTGAGCAAAAACACCTAAAAAGCTCCACGAGGCTCCGGCAGGGGATGGTGGCGAACCCTGCTGTACTCTTCCACCACAACTTTCTCTCACTCTTACTTCCTGTTTCTGTTGTGCCTGTAATTCAAAGGGTCAGCCTTGTCACACTCTGTGTCACGCTGAATATCCCCCGAGAACTATGTTAAGGGTGCACGTGTCTGTGGAGTGCTCAGCCACTTGCACGTTAATTTCACGAGCAAGCTGTTCCGTTGATCGGATCAACTGGAACCCTCAACGTCATAAGCGACGGAGTGCCAACAACAACATTTATTGATCACACAATGATGATGGTGATTGGTTCCAATGCTCATGACCACTGCTGTGATGTGAACACAACACTTCTTCATTCAGGGAGTTTGACTAACAACACATTCCTCTCTAACTTCAGAATATGATGGTTAACTGTAGGACAAGCAACCAGATGGTACAATAAACACGCCAACAAAAAAACCCTCATTATAGGAGCAGGCATGGCTGTGTGGTTAAGAAGCTTGCTTTGCAACCATAAGGTTTTGGGTTCCGTTCCATTGCACAGCACTTTGGGCATTTTCTACTACATAGCCCCAGGCTTGACCGATGACTCATGAGTTAATTTAGTAGACACAAACTGTGTGTATGCCCATCATATGCATATGTGTGTGTGTGTGTGTGTGTGTGTGGTGTCTTTGTGCTAGTTCTAACTGGTGTTGGTTTGTTGATGCCCCTGTAACTTAACAGTTAAGCAAAAGACTAATAGAATAAGAACCAATGTGAAGCATACAGCCAGTATCGTTTATCTTTAGACTGCGGCCATGCTGGAGCACCACCTTTGGTCAAGCAAATTGACCCCAGGACTTATTCTTTGTAAGCCTAGTACTTATTCTATCGGTCTCTTTTGCCGAACCGCTAAGTTATGGGGACGTAAACACACCAGCATCGGTTGTCAAATGATGTTGGGGGGACAAACACAGACACACAAACATATACACATACATACATATATATATATATATATATATATATATATATATATATATATATATATATATATATATACATATATACGACAGGCTTTTTTCAGTTTCCGTCTACCAAATCCACTCAAGGTTTTGGTTGGCCTGAGGCTATAGTAGAAGACACTTGCCCAAAGTGCCACGCAGTGGGAATGAACCCGGAACCATGTGGTTGGTAAGCAAGCTACTTACCAAACACACAAAAAGAATAAATAAAAGCGCTCCGGTGGTAAGTTGGTGGTGGTGAGGAGAGCTGGAACATGCTGGATGTGGTCACACAGTGCCAATGTGATTCCCTAACCAATTCTATTGATACAACAGTGAGCAAGTCTTTGACATAATTGCAAGGCGATTCCAACTCAGAATAAGTCATACTCGGCGCCACTTCACTCCACTGAACATCGCTCCAGTTGAGTCGTTCCTTGTTAAATACTCCACATTTTCTCTGTGAAAGACACATTGGTAAAATATACAGGTTATCGGCACCAGAAATCTATTCAAAATAACAACACGTTCATCTATCTGTATTTATTTAGGTATTTATTTTAATTTACACTGCTATATGGAGTATGAAACATTAAGCGTTGAAGAAAGCGAGGATGGGGGGGGGTGAAGGTTGAAGGTTGGGGGCGGAAGAGGATACAGGAGGATCTTTTCAGCAGGGAGAGGGGAAGAGGAGGAGGAGGAGGTCATAGCAATGGCGGGGGGGGGGGGGATGACGATAAAGAAAGGTATGTATGTTTTGATGGTGATGCGAGAGTAAAAATAACCATCACAATATTCTGAAAGCGCACGTGTGTGTGTGTGTGTGTGTGTATGTGATCAATTCAGGAAATGGATTGAGTGAGAAAGCGAAAGGAGAATGGAAAATATAGCAGCACCATACGTCTCTCCCTCTCTCCATCTCTCTCTCTCTCTCTCTCTCTCTCTCTCTCTGTGCTGGCAGTTTTCCAGCTGAATTGTAGAGATTAGAAAATAATCAGTCCTCAGGTTTTTCTGTAGAAGTGTGACATCATTCACAGCTATCATACACTTTCTGAGAAAATCACATATATAGCACACACTTCACTACCCCGTGGTGTGCGTGTGTGTGTGTGTGTGTATACGTGTGTGTCTGTATACGTGCGTGCGTGTAACACACATGGTTTTTTAAAAAATATCTACAAGCTCATGTGAACACAAAAACACGTAATACAAACGATATACACTTTAACATACACACACACACACACACACACATATATATATATATATATATATATATATATATATATATATATATATATGTATATATACACATACAAACGTAATCGGCAGATACACCTTTGAACACATTTAATACGAGGCAAGAATTGGAAGATAGAGAAAGAAAGGGAGAGAGAGAGAGAGGGGGGGGGGTAGGAAAGAGAAACTTGATCCAGAGGTTTTGCGTTAAGAAATACATAAACTAGAGAACTCATTACAACTTCACTTTTGTAGCCCTTTCCAGTCGGCGCATACAAAGCAACTCTATGCATATGTGTGTGTAAATAAACACAACATACTATATGTTACACGTGGAGATTCACGCACCTATTCACACACGCACAATATAAAAGTCACTATACATCTCTGTATGAGAAAGTACACAATCTTTCACTAATTTCAGTCATTTGACTGCGGCCATGCTGGAGCACAGCCCTTTAGTCGACTAAAATCGACCCCAGGACTTTTTCTTTGTAAGCCTAGTACTTATTCTATCGGTCTCTTTTACCGAACCGCTATGTTACAGGGACAAACACAGACACACAAATACATACATCTCTCTCTCTCTCTCTCTCCCTATATATATATATATATATATATATATATATATATATATATATATATATATATACATACATGTATATACATACATATATATATATACATATGCTCATATATCATTTGTATTATATATATATACATATACACACACACATATATATATACACACACACGCACGCACACACACACACGCACACACACACACACGACGAGTTTCTTTCAGTCTCCGTCTACCAAATCCACTCACAAGGCTTTGGTCAGCCCGAGGCTATAGTAGAAGACACTTGCCCAAGGGCCCCCACGCAGTGGGACTGAACCCGGAACCACGTGGTTGGGAAGCAAGCTTCTTACCTCACAGCCACTCCTTGCACGCTATCTAAATTAATTTTAACAAGCTTTCCCTAATGAGCATGTAAGTAAGAATCAAAATGTAGTTAATATATATTAAATATGTATTTAATATATGTTTTAATATACGAAACACCTCCAAGGCACCGAAAGACATTAAAATAAAAAAAACAAAAAAAAACTTCCAACAATATTTTAAAACAAATTATAATAATGTTTCCAAATTGACATCTGTAGAAATATGTACACAAATTATTAAATAACACACATTACGTATGTGTTACTTTATGTATGTCAAACATTTTGTCTTACAACTTCTATTTGATTCGTTTAGCGGTTATCTTTTGCATGTTTCAGTCATTGGACTGCTGCCATGCTGGAGCACCAGGTTGAAGTATATTTTTAGGTAACTGAATCGACCTCCTCCGTACCCCTCCAGTACTTTATTTTTTTTTTTTTAAAGCCTGGTTACTTATTTTGTTTGTTTCTTTTGCCGAACCGCCAAGTTACAGTTACGTAAATAAACGAACACCAGTTGTCAAGCGATGGTGGGGGTCAAACAAACAAAAGACGCACACACACACCTATATATATATCCGAGCTTTTCGGCGCCTCCAGTCCGACCCCTCCACCTCCCACATCTTCCCTAATCGACCCCTCCCCTCCTTCAAACGAGCCCACAACCTACGGGACCTCTTGGTCTACAGCTTCTTCCCCAACCCAACCTCCCAACCTGGCTCGTTCCCCTGCTCCCGCCCACGCTGCCGCACTTGCCCTTACCTCTCCAACACCACCCTCCTCACCAGCACCCATCACCGACCCTATCGCATCACCGACTCCTTCACCTGCACGTCTACCAACATCATATATTGCCTCTCCTGCTCTCTCTGCCAATCCCTGTACATCGGACAAACGGGGCGCCGCCTGGCCGACTGATTCGCGGAACACCTCCGAGATATCAACGTCAGCAATGACACCCCGGTGTCACGCCACTTCCGTTCTGCCGGCCACTCCTTGCGGCAACACCTGTCTGTGTTTGGATTGTCCATGCACAGGGGCCATCCGGACTCCCGTTTGCGCCGTGAACAGGGATTAATCTTCTATCTTCGCTCCTTTGCGCCACATGGGCTCAACTCCCCTCCACTCTTCATCTAACCCCCTCCTCCTGTCTCTCTCCCCCACCCATCTCTCCCCTCCCCCACCTCCTGCTCCGATTCCTACTTCTTTGTAAGTCTCTTCACCTCTCTTCATACTTCTCTCCACTCCCACTTCTCTTCACCCCTACTCTTTCTCTCCTCTCTCTTACTCTCTCTCACTCTCTTCTCTCGTACTCCCCCCTCTCTCACTCTTACTCTCTACACTCTTACTCTCCTACTCTCTACACTCTTACTCTCTTACTCTCTCACCCTTACTCTCTTACTCTCTCACCCTTACTCTCTCACTCTCTTTCTCTTCCTCCCTTTCTCCCCCCATACCCCTCTTCCCTCTCTCTCACTCTCTTTCTCTTCCTCTCTTTCTCCCCCCCATACCCACCTTCCCCTCTTTCTCTCTCACTACCTCCCCCCATACCCACCTTCCCCTCTTTCTCTCCCCCCATACCCACCTTCCCCCTCTCTTAATCCACCTTCCCTCTCTTATACCCACCCTCTCTCCTCTCTTCTCTCCTCTCCCATACCCATCTTCCCCCTCTCTTACATCCACCTTCCCCTTCTCCCTCCTTGTCAACACCCTCTCATAAGCTCATCCCACCACACTCCTACTCTACCTTCCCACTCCACCCCATCCAATTCCTTACACCCACCACCCACCCCTACCCACAGACCCCTACCTCTACCCCACCCTAAGCCTAACCCACACTCCACCCATGCCTTCCCCACCTCCCAACACACTCACATCACACCACACCAATACCCTCGCATCACACCACGCACACCACACCAATACCCTCGCATCACACCACGCACACACTACAACTGACCAACTACTAACTCCCTTTCTCCCTTCCCCATTTTCACACTACATACGTCAAGATCACCAGCATTCTACCTCCCACACACAGCCCCTCGTTCCCGATCACCGTTTGTTATCTCCCCCTTTCTTAGCTCTCCTGAAATAAGAATTTCTAACTTCCGGTCAGTCATTGTTATGATCGGCCATTATTATGATTGACCGTTGACTGAACACTATTCAATTTTTTTTCTCCGTGTTTTTCTCCTTGTCTCCGTATTCTTTCTGTTGAAGAGCGTAGCTCGAAACGTCAAAGACTTTCCGTATTCCCGAGCGTCATACTAATATATACTTTTGTTATTTACACCACCTGTCCTCGTCTGTTGTTATTTTTTGTATATTCTCCCATATATATATATATATATATATATATATAAAGAGGTAGATAGATAGATAGATAGATCCAAGGCTACAGTAGAAGACATTTGCCCAAAATAATGTATGAACGTGTAAATGTCATTGTCGTCATCATCGTCATCATCATCATCATCATCATCATCATCATCACCACCACCTCACTCACCACTGCTAGCGTCATCATTGTCAGCATCGTTCTGCTTTTCCATGGTTGCAACGAATTTGTAGAGGTGGATCTTCTATGGCCAGATGCCCTTTCCTGTCACTGACCCCCATCCCCCCCCCAACGCTTCCCAAGTAAGTTAATATCTCCCCATGACCAGGTATGTTTTCAGGGAAGATTAGAAACAAAGGACACTGCCTGTATGACAACGACACCCCTTTACAACAATCACATGATGTCAAGGCAAGAAGACAAGAAGACAGTAACACACATACATATAATATATATATGTATATATATATATGTATATATATGTATATATATATATATATATATATATATATATATATATATATATATATATTTCCAGGGTGAAAAACTAGAGGTAGTCGATAGCTTCCGCTATCTGGGCGACCAAGTTAGTAGTGGGGGTGGGTGCGCTGAAAGTGTAGCTGCTAGAATAAGAATAGCCTGGGCAAAGTTTAGAGAGCTCTTACCCCTGCTGGCGACAAAGGGACTCTCACTCAGAGTAAAAGGCAGACTGTATGACGCATGCGTACGAACAACCATGCTACATGGCAGTGAAACATGGGCTGTAACTGCTGAGGACATACGTAAGCTCGCAAGGAATGAAGCCAGTATGCTCCGTTGGATGTGTAATGTCAATGTGAATACCCGTCAGAGTGTAAGTATCTTGAGAGAAAAGCTGAACATTAGAAGCATCAGTTGTGGCGTGCAAGAGAGACGATTGCGCTGGTATGGACATGTGGTGAGAATGGAGGAGGATAGCTGCGTGAAAAAGTGCCACACCCTAACAGTTGAGGGAACCCGTGGAAGAGGTAGGCCCAGGAAGACCTGGGCTGAGGTGGTGAGGCAAGACCTTCGTACATTGGGCCTCACCGAGGCGATGACTACGGACCGAGACCTTTGGAAATGGGCTGTGCGTGAGAAGACCCGGCAAGCCAAGTAAGATCGTTGCCAGTGCCCCTGGACTGGTTCTTGTGCGGGTGGCACATGAGATGCACCATTTTGAGCGTGGCCGTTGCCAGTACCGCCTGACTGGCTCCTGTAGGATTTTCGAGCGAGATCGTTGCCAGTGCCCCTGGACT
>NC_142934.1:11273946-11288946 GCF_046866305.1 Octopus bimaculoides | reverse complement strand
TCTCTGCCGAACCGCTAAGTTACGGGGACGTAAACACACCAGCATCAGTTGTCAAGCGATGGTGGGGGGACAAACACAGACACACATACATATATATATATATATATATATATATATACGACGGGCTTCTTTCAGTTTCCATCTACCAAATCTACTCACAAGGCTTTGGCCAGCCCGAGGCTATAGTAGAAGACACCTGCCCAAGGTGCCATGCAGTGGGACTGAACCCGGAACCATGTGGTTGGTAAGCAAGCTACTTACCACACAGCCACTCCTGCGCCTATTTATTAGTATTTGACTGATTGAAGGCCCAAGAGTTTCACGCATTAACACTGATTCTATTTAAAGATAGAAATATTCCCAATACTTTTTGCCAGAGCAGTCTCTCCTTGCAAATGGCATTGTATAACAGCATCATACAGCACTGAAAGGCAGGAACGTTAATGACATTTTGGAGGGGCAGCTACTGATTACATGCAACATCTTCCAAAGAAATTTGACATAACACTTTAGGTTGCACCTTGCACGTTTAAGGGCTTCACTGTCTCTTGTTATCCATTAGGTATTTTGTAGCTATTTCCTACTCTTGGAATACAAGAGCATAACCTCTGAAGTGAAAATGCATTCCTGTCAATGTTAATATCATCTTTGAGTTTGCAAGAAACATACACATGTCTAGCTTCTCTTCTTCTTTTTTTGTTTTTTTTTCTTCTGGTATCATCTATCTTTTACTAGTTTCTGTCATTAGACTACAGCCATGCTGGAGCACCACTTTGAAGAGTTTGGTCCAAGAAATCGACTGCAGTATTTATTTTTAAAGCCTGGTACTTATTCCATTGGTAACTTTTGCTGAACCACTAAGTTATAAGAACATAAACAAAACAACACCAGTGGGGGCAGGATAAACACATACAAAAGCACATACACACATATATAAATATACAACGAGCTTCTTTCAGTTTCTGTCTACCAAAGCCACCCAAGGCTTTGGTTAGCCTGAGGCTATATAAGACACTTACTCAGTGTACCACGCAGGGGGACTGAACCTGAAACCATGTGGTTGGGAAGCAAACTTCTTACCACACAGCCATGCTGCTAAGTTTTTTTTTTCCTTTTCTAGTCTTTACTGAAATATGCTAATTCAGTAATTCTGGGGTTGCCTGGAAGGTTATCTGGGAGTATTTCCTTGGAAGTTCCTTGGCTGGCCAGCTCCATGTCAGATCATCCAACCCATGCCAGCATGGAAAACGGATATAAAACGAAAATGGTGATGATGATGATGATGAAGTAGATTTCTTCTATATGCCAGTGTTCAAAATGGTAGCACTAATGCTATCATTTGAAATATTTGACTGACACACAGAGGAATGAGGTGTAGGGGGCTCCGGATAGAGATAGTACCTTTGGTACCAGGCAGCTGTACCTTGCCAGGGATGGTTAGATGGTCATAAGCACACAAACACACACACACACACACACACACACACACACACACACACACATATATATATATATATATATATATATATATATATGTACATACATATATATTTACATATGCATGCACACACAGATAAACATATGCATTTACATACATACACAAGTTTACATATGTGCACACTCATATTTATGTACATGTGTATATATGTATATACACACTCACAATTATACATACATATCTACAGATGTATAACACTGATATATAATATAAATGAACATAACAGAAATGACAGAATTGATTGTAAAAAAAAAATTTTAATAATTAACATTTAAAAAATATCAACAACAACAACTAATATTGGCTTCAAATTTTGGCACAAGGCCAGCAATTCGGGGGGGGGGGTAAGTAAATTACATTTGACCCCAGTACTCAATTGGTACTTATTTTACTGACCCTGGAAAAAATGAAAGGCAAAGTTGACCTCGGTGGAATTTGAACTCAGAAATATAAAAACGGAGAAGATGCTACGAGGCATTTATTTTGCCCAGGGCAGTAATGATTCTGCCAGCTTACCACCTAACCAACAACAAACAATATTAAAAATAAATAAAAATCACAGAAAACACCCTAAGAAAGAACAGGGTGAGAGGCGGGGGTGAACATCTCCAAACCACACAGACACACACACACATGAAATATATAGACACACAGACACACACACACACACACACATGCAAATACATTCACACATTTGCAGAGATAAAGATTGATAAATTTTCACCAAGCTGGATGGATAAAGAAGAAATAGCAGGCAAAGAAGGAATTGATCTGCAATCATAGTTTGGCTGAGTGTGACAACCACAACAGCAACGACGATGACTATCACAGCTCATAGCAGCTTCCATAGAAATCTCTCAGTCTCTTTCTTATACACACGCACACACACACACACACGCATGCACATTCTTCTATCTCTATCTCTCTCCCAGTGATGTTTTTAACAAAGGATTTTGCAACTCACAGTCATGTGTAATAGCTAATGAGATACAATGCAACTGGGGGATGAATGTTGGAAAATAACAATTAAACTACGACACCGCTGGTCATAACAGTGACATTGTGGTTTCTCTTTTCTCTTGCGGAAACTCGAATATGAATGGCTCAAGTTTTTTATCTTTCCACTGTATGACAGAACGCTAATAATATTTTATTAAGAGAACAAGAAAAATAGATAAAAATTAGATTCGGGAAAAAAAAAGGAAAAATTTTTGAGGGTAAAGAAATACAAATTGGAGATGTGTAGTTGATGTATGTAATGGGAAGAAGAACGAGGAGATTAAGAGAATTAGATATGGAAGAAAAGAAAAAAACAAAAATAGGAGAGTGTTTTTATTTCAGAAATTTATAAAACTAATTTGGAAGAAGTAACTAATATATGAAGTGTTTGGAAGGAAAAGATCCTTAAATTTTAGAAGCTGTGTGTGTGTGTGTGTGTGTGTGTGTGTGTGTGTATGTGTGTGTGTGTGTGTGTGTACATGTGAAAGAAGAAGAAAGAGAGAGGTGGCGGTGAGAGAAGGTGGCGGAGAGAGAAGGGAGACAGGGGAAAAGGACAGAGAGAGGGAAAGAGACAGAGAGAGGGAAAGAGACAGAGAGAGGGAAAGAGACAGAGAGAGGGAAAGAGACAGAGATAGGGAAAGAGACAGAGAGGGGGGATGGAATGAATGATGAGAAATAAAGAGAATAAATAAGTGATGAGAAAAAGCAGGAGAGAGAGAGAGAGAGAGAGAGAGAGAGAGAGAGAGATGAGAATTGCTATATCATATATGCTGACACAATGATCAGTGGTTCAATTGCTGTAGTGTCTCTGATCAAAGTTCGCCGATTGGCTCAGTAAATTCAGCCGTCAAACAGGTACATCTACTTCATACCTAGAATGGTTTCATCAGGAAAGCAATGATTCAGCAACAAAAATAAAAATAAGACAACAACAAAAAGAAAAAAAGCCCCCCCGCCAATAAAAATGAATGCTCGTGGCGATAATTCATTTGCAAGAAATTACAGAAACGTCAGGTCTGTGCTAACGTAGGAAAAAAATGGATGTAAATCTGTCATGATTACTTCAAATATGGCAAGCGTGTGGAGTGCGTGGAGAAAGAGAGTAGTTTTGTGCAGCGTGGTTCATAAGGAAAGATACAGCACAAGAAAGAGAGCGCAGTAAATATTATATGAACTTAAATGAGGGATGGGTCGGTGGTGTTATCTCCTGTGGTCAGCTGTATCAACCCAGGTGATTTATAACTAGTCTCAAAAAAAAAAGAAAAGAAAAAGGCAAAGAATATATATTTGATAATAGCATAACAGACAGGCTTACGCGCAATTTATAACAGCCTCCGTTTGTGACCTGTTCGGTCAGTGTATTCTCTTCAATAATAATACAGTTCAATATGAAGAAAGGGAAGGAAGTTCTTGACCTTTCTAACATCTGACCAATGTACCTGCTCTGACATTTAACCCAGCAAATGGTTCGACAAATCTAAATCAAGTCCGCTACCTTGTAGTGAGGGCAAACCTTTGTTAATAAACAATGGATGTGATAATAAGGTCATAACAGAAATTTACTACTAATGCCTCGACATAACCAAGTCATATTTTGGCTTTAAATGTTGTACTCATGTTGTTGTTTTTTTTTGGGGGGGGGTGATAGATGTTTTACCTTTTAATATAAAAAAAGATTCACGCCAGGTAAAATGCTTAGCGGTATTTCATGTCTTTATGTTCTGGGTTCAAATTCCACCGAGGTCAACTTCATCTTTCATCCTTCCAGTGGGGTTTGATAAATTAAGTACCAGTTGAGCACAGGGGTCGATCTAATCGACTGGTTCCCCCTGCCCCCAGAAATTTCAGGCCTTGTGCCTAGAGTAGAAAAGAACATAAAAAAGATTGAAGGTGGTAGGAGTGGCTGTGTGGTAAGTAGCTTGCTTACCAACCACATGGATCCAGGTTCAGTCCCACTGCGTGGCACCTTGGGCAAGTGTCTTCTACTATAGCCTCAGGCAAACCAAAGCCTTGTGAGTGGATTTGGTAGACGGAAACTAAAAGAAGCCCATCGTATATGTGTGTGTGTGTGTGTGTGTGTGTGTGTGTTTGCGTGTAGCCTTGTGACAAAATTTGAAACCAACATCATGTTGTGCTTTCCTTTGGTTCATGGTGTTAAGTCCAACCATATATATATATATATATGATGAGCTTCTTTCAGTTTCCAACTACCAAATTCTTATGGCTTTCGTTGGCTAAAAAATATAGTAGAAGACACTTGCCCAAGGTGGCACATAGTGGCACTGAGCCCAGAACAATGTGGCTGGGAAGCAAACTTCTTACAACACAGCCACATCAGTGCCTAGTAACAGTTTTAATATAATCTATAAATTTATTTCAAGTGGGGTCATCGTATACTTTGCTGCAGAATAAATTAGTTAAATTATATTCAGAACATTATTATTATTTCATTAGTTCTATTGAAGACATTACTTTTAACTAATATTTATATCTCATAGCTATATACTACATCTATTATTCAGTGCATCAAGGATTAGTCATGAAATAACTTGACAGCAGAAGATCTGTATGAATGCTTGCATGTGTGCATGCATACGTGAAAGTTTGCAAGTGGATAGAGGGAATCACACACACACACACACAGAGGCAAGCATGCACGTGCATAAGCATGCATATACATTCACATTACCGATGTCAGTTTGTGTTTACAAAGACGATTTAAAGAAAAAAAAAGAAGTGTCTTTTGAGAACTCACACACACACACACACACACACACATATATATGTACATGGTGGAAAGGAAGCTTAACAGCATTTACTGGTGCAAAATAAAATTGTCTGTAGTTAGCAACTCGTTGAAACAGTGCAGATGTTGCTGCTAAATGCGACGCTGCACTGTCTAGTGTTGGGTAACAAAACATTTTGTCTTGTCAACACAATTGGACAAATACAGAAACTGAATTAATTTTCTTTGACATATGTGTACATGCTTCACCAATCAGCACGTTTCCTTTGATACACGTCTCACTAAGAGAATACACACATAAATACGCACATATATACATACATACATATATATGCAAACATAACTGGCCAGATATCATTGCTTGGGACAGACAAGAAAAAGTATGTCCTGTCATAGCGATTTGTTGCCCTGTTAATGTGAATATCGTGGAGGCGCAATGGCTCAGTGGTTAGGGCAGCGGACTCGCGGTCATAGGCTCGCGGTTTCGATTCCCAGACCTGGCGTTGTGAGTGTTTATTGAGTGAAAACACCTAAAGCTCCACGAGGCTCCGGCAGGGGATGGTGGCCGCTTTCCATGCTAGCATGGGTTGGATGATTTGACTGAGGACTGGTGAACCAGATGGCTACACCAGGCTCCAATCTGATTTGGCAGAGTTTCTACAGCTGGATGCCCTTCCTAACGCCAACCATTCTGAGAGTGTAATGGATGCTTTTACATGCCACCGGCACGAAGGCCAGTCTGGCGGTACTGGCAACGGCCACACTCAAAATGGTGTATTTTACGTGCCACCTGCACAGGAGCCAGTCCAGCAGCGCTGGCAACGATCTCGCTCGAATGACTTTTCATCTGTCACCGACACAAGTGCTAGGAACACGACGCTGGTAACGATCACACTCAAATGGTGCTCTTAGCGCCCCACTGGTACATGTGCCATCACGGTTTCGCTTTCGCTTGCCCCAACAAGTCTTCGCAAGCCGAGTTTAGTGTCCAATAAAGGAGACGTTGGCATGAGGGCCAGTCGTCGAATTTCGTTCGATTTCGATTTCTCTACCTCTTTTATTCCTCATTCCTGTGTTCCAACACATCTACACTATTAAATAACAAACATTCGATATTAGCCGATGCCTTGCAAAAACGATCAAGGCTACATTTTTGATATGGTGCAACTAACCGGCAACTTCATCATTCTATTTTCTGCATATGTGCGATGTGGTATTTAATGCCAGAGCAGAGAGGGTCAGGGGAGCATGAGTGGGGGGGGGGGTGCTGAACGAGAGGCAGAGAAACAAAATGGAAGGTTAGAATAAAAATATCAGATAACACAGCAGTTATAGGAAGTGTCCGAGGATAACAAAAACTGACATCTCTCAACTTTATTCTATAACATCACATTATAACTATAACAATAAGTTACCTTCCTCTCCTTCTCACTTCTTAATATAACATTTGCATAGAAATTTGAATTTATATTTAACATTTTAAATGTGGCGAAAATTTAATTTGTAGCACACCTTCAATCCAATGGATTTAAAACCAGATCATTAATATTCATGTGTATTACAAGCGAAAGCCACACCATCATAACGCTGTTACGCATGACTTGTTAATAATAAGCCCTTCGACAATGCTCTCGCTAACTTTGGCTTGCTTTGCTACACAGATCTAATCTAATCTAACATTCGTTGTTGCCTTACACTCCAGTTGCAGTCATTAAGGAATAAATAAAAACTGAGGAAATGAAGATTTTCACAACGCTCATCTTGTGTGTGTGTGTGTGTGTGTGTGTGTGTGTGTATGTGTGAGTGTGCGCGCATGCATACACACAAACATATACATACACATTATATAGACACACACACACACATATACATACATATATAGATCTTAAACAATGATGATAATGATACATACATATACATACAAATACATATATACACATATACATATTTATATGCATATATGTGTATATACATACTTATATGCATATATTTGTATATACATATATATATATATATGTAAATACACAAATACATACATATCCTCATCATCATTATTTAGCAGCCATTTTCCATCCTAGCATGGGTAAAATGGTTTGACTGGGGCTGGTAAGCCAGAGAGCTACACTAGGTGGCAGTCTGTTTTGGCTTGGTTTCTGCATATGTATATAGGCACAGGCATGGCTGTGAGGTAAGAAGCTTGCTTTCCAACTACATGGTTCTGGGTTCAGTCCCACTGCTCAGCACCTTGGGCAAGTGTTTTCTTCTACAGCCTCGGAGTGATCAAAGCCTTGTGGGTGGATGTGGTAGACAGAAACTGAAAGAAGCCTATCATATATGTATATGTGTATGTGTCTTTGCATCTGTGTTTGTTCTTCCAACATCGCTTGACAACTGGTGTTGGTGTATTTACATCCCTGTAACTTAGCGGTTCGGCAAAAGAGCCCGATAGAATAAGTACTAGGCTTACAAAGAATAAGTCCTGGTGTCGATTTGTTCAACCAAAGGCAGTGCCCCAGCATGGCCACAGTCAAATGACCGAAACAAGTAAAAAGAACAAAAGAATAGATATATACATACACAAGTACACACACATATGAATACATATGTACCGTACATTGGGCCTCACCGAGGCGATGACTACTGACCGAGACCTTTGGAAATGTGCTGTGCGTGAGAAGACCCGGCAAGCCAAGTAAGATCGTTGCCAGTGCCCCTGGAATGGCTCTTGTGCGGGTGGCACATGAGATGCACCATTTTGAGCGTGGCCGTTGCCAGTACCGCCTGACTGGCTCCCGTAGGATTTTCGAGTGAGATCGTTGCCAGTGCCCCTGGACTGGCTTGTGCGGGTGGCACATAAAAGACACCATTTCGAGCGTGGCCGTTTTCGTGCGGGTGACACGTAGAAGCACCCACTACACTCTCTGAGTGGTTGGCGTTAGGAAGGGCATCCAGCTGTAGAAACTCTGCCAAATTAGACTGGAGCCTGGTGTTGCCATCCAGTTTCACCAGTCCTCAGTCAAATCGTCCAACCCATGCTAGCATGGAAAGCGGACGTTAAACGATGATGATGATGATGATGATGAAACACACACAAATACATACATATATATATATATATATATATATATATATATACACACAAACATATATACATACATATATACATACATGAATATATACACACACACACACAGCACGGCGAAAAATACAAGACTGCCTGATAGTTGAAAATGAGAATGTTCCATCCGTAACACTTGAAGAAGATGTAGTAATATGACGACATATATGGATTTTTAAAGATGACAGAGTTGACAAAAAGCAAGAATGGAAACTGGCGAAGAAAGATGGAAATAAATAAATAAATAAATAAAACATAACATAACATAACAAACCCTAGAACAATAACACAACTAAAAGAAAAAAAAAATGGTAATTTTTTCAATTTTGGCAATCATTTTTCAATTTCCAGGATATTTTTGAAGGCGTGTGAGCACAGAGAAAGCTTTCTGTTTCAATGTGACAAAGTGTCTTCATAAAATCAATTAGAAAATGCAAAAAGTAACACAATTGTGTTGATGGAGGGGGAAAAAATATACATTAAAATTACAATATTAACAACTATTAACCAAAGAACATAATTATTGAATGCACTATATCAAGGGTGTCAACACAACCTGAGAGGCATATATATATATATATATATACATACACACAAACACATGTATATAAAAACACACAATACATATATATATATATATATATATATACACACACACAAAACACATACATGCATATATATACATACACAAACATCCACATACATATACACACACAATACATATATACGCACACACACACACAAAATACATAAATACACATAATATATATATATATATATATATATATATATATATATATATATAGATACATATCCACACACAAAACACACAGACATATATATACAAATATATATATATACACACACACATATGTATATCTTAAACTGAGTGTCAACCTAATACATTCACTGTGTACGTCTTTTTAATTTTTCTTGCTTTTGTTTTTAGTTTCGACTTGCATATACACACACACATATGTATGTATATATATATATATATATATATACATGCATACACGCACATACATATTATGGAGATGCATGGCAAATGTTTTGCACTTTAGATCTTGTGTTGTAACTGAAATTACTGCAGCATGGAAGACACAAACAAGATAGCATTTCAGAAACACACAAAGACTGTCATCTTTCTTTAATCATTTACAGTTTGTAATATGGTGTCAAAAATTTTCATACATACATACATTTAGATATATAGGTTATCATTAAGCTAGTGTCAGGAACATAAATTGAGACTAAAGTTTGGTGGAAGATTTTAATTCAGAACTTTTGAAAGGCAAGACATTTGTACTACAAGGCCAGAGGCGGTTTCAACCGGGTTGGTATTGAATGGGTTAAGAATTGTTTCTCTATTATATATTTTAACCCTTTTGTTACCATATTTCTGTTGAGACACTGTGTTTCTTTCAATTAATCTAAAATATAACAAAGAATTTAGTAAAATAACTTAGTTATCATTAAGCTAGTGTCAGGAACATAAATTGAGACTAAAGTTTGGTGGAAGATTTTAATTCAGAACTTTTGAAAGGCAAGACATTTGTACTACAAGGCCAGAGGCGGTTTCAGCCGGGTTGGTATCAAAAGGTTTAAACATTTACTGTTTGTAATATAGTGTCAAAAATTTATATATATATCTGTATGTGTGTGTGTATATATATATAGGTGCAGGCGTGGGTGTGTGGTAAGAAGCTAGCTTTCCAACCGCATGGTTCCAGGTTCAGTCCTAGTGCATGGAACCTTGAGCAAATGTCTTCTACTATAGCCTAGGGCCAACTGAAGCCTTATGAGTGGATTCGGAAGATGGAAACTGAAAGAAGCCTGTCATATATATATATATATATATATATATATATATATATATATATATATATATATATATATATATATGTGCGTGTGTATCTTTGTTTGTTCCCCACCACCACCACCTGCCAACCGGTGTTGCTGTGTTTATGTCTCCATAACTTATTGGTTTTGGTAAAATAGGCTGATACAATAAATACCAGACTTTAAAAAAGGAAAAAAAAATGGAGTTGATTCATTTGACTAAAATACTTCAAGGCAGTGCTCCAGCATGGTCACAGTCCAATGACCGAAACGAGTAAAAGATGCAAGGTATATATGTGTGTGTGTGTGTGTGTGTGTGTGTGTGTGTATACGTATGTATACACATACACAATGGACACCCTCACAGTTTCCATGTACCAAATTCACTTAGTCATCATTGATTGGCCTACGGCTATAATTAAAAGACACTTGCCCAAGGTGCCACGAAGTGGAACTGACCTTGAAACCATGTGGTTGCGGCAGGCACATGCTTCTTAACCACCCAGCCACTGTGTGTGCCTTTTTTCCCCCTTTTTTTCCTGTTTTTTATAAGATTTCTTCTCCCATGAAACCAGAGCAAAGCACTGCTCTTTACAAGCAACCCCACCTTTTGAGCTTGACTATAAAAGGGAGAACAAAAACAAACAAACAAACAAACAAATTAATAAATAAACAAAAACCTCGCTATCTTTGAAGCTAATTGCTAAAATCAATATGATATTAATTACTTGAGGTGATCATTGTTGCAGAATAGAAGCCCTCTGATGAGCTTTTGTTTGTTTGCTTGTTGCTGTTCCTAACAAGCTATCTGTTGTTGATACTAATCGATGTTCTCCTTTTGGCTTTTTTTAAAGCAGCTTTTACAGCTGTTTATTTACTAATATACATTTCTAACGCAAACAGAAGGCCATAGATTTTGAGGAAGGTATGTAATTAAAATGACCTCAATACATGGTTGGTGTATTATTTCTAATTTAGTCCCAGATCAGGTTTGATCAAGTTGACCTATGGTTAAAGGGTATTTTCTATTCAGATATTGTCTGATGCCTCCTTTTCTTCTACCTTTTTTTTTTTTTTACATTTCTTTGAATGCAGTAAGGGGATACGTCCACTCAAAATTTTATTACCATTGACTGTGGAGAGTGGTTTTAGCCCACAGCTTTGAAAAAAAAAAAAAAAAATAATAATAATAATAACCCTCTCCGAATGCTGTGAGAAGCAGAGACATCCCCAGTAACACTTCAAAAAGAAAATTTTTCAGATTTTCTCAACTTTTTCACAACCATCAGAGCGCAAAACACTCCTCATGAACGCAAGTTAATGAGATGGTTGTGATCTGTAGACAGTTTTGAATAGGAACCGGGCAGAAAAGTATGAACACATTTAAACCAACCACATCTGGCCAAAAGTATTCTGCCTGTTTTATGTTCAAACTGACCAGATCTGGTCTCTCACACCAACCCTACAATATCGTTTTAAAAATTAACAGGTACCTCATCAAAATCTCATAGCTACAAGATAATGCATGATGAGTTCAAAACAATGTGGATGAAAAAGCATTAATTTTGGCAGAATAATGTGAACACTAAAGGGTTAATGTTCAAATTGGCCAGATCTGGCCTCTCGTGCCTACCTAACAATGTCATTCAAAACAAAAACAATCACATCATTGAAATCTCAAAACTACAAGATAATGCATGATTAATTAAAATCAATGTGAATGAGTATGCATTGCATTCAACAGAATAATCTGAATGCTAGAGGGTTAAATAGGGCACTTACTTATGCTGCTCCCCCCCTACACTTTTTTGCACCCCTTCCTTCTAACTCCTCTCCGTACAATGTTATATATAGCAACTTCAGTCAATAGTTTGAAGTTCAGTTGGAAACAAGTTGCTAGGAGAATTTATTGACAAATAATTCCATGAGCCTGGAACCTTCTTCTAACTAAACTAACTGCATATACAGTTGCTACATGTTAACATCATGTGTTAATCCTGCCAACAAACACACACACACACACACTTTTTCTCTTTCTCTCTCTCTCTCTCTCTTACACACACACACACACACACACGTAAAGACCATCGAAATTTTCTTTTATTAGGAATTCTTTGTCAGGAAGGAGAGGAATTGGGATCATGTATGAAAATGGTGCAAAGGATCTATTTTTTACTTGTTACAGACATAGGACTGTGGGGCCATGCTGAGGCAATATCAACCCCCAATGCTAAGGCATATTTTTGTCTTTCTGGTACTACTTTTATCAGTCATTTTGTCAAACCATTAAGTTAAGGGGACATAAATAAACCAATCCCGGTTGTCAGTGGGGGTGAGGAAGATGGAGAAGAAAAAGACACAAAGACACACACAGATGGTGGGCCAAAAGTCACATGCTAAAATATAACATTTTATTTATTATTATTATTATTATTATTATTATTATTATTACTACTATACTCAAGGCAGCGAGCTGGCAGAATCGTTAGCACACCAGGAGAAATACTTAGTGGTATTTCGTCTGACGTTACATTCTGAGTTCAAATTCCGCCGAGGTTGACCTTGCCTTTCATCCTTTCGGGGTTGATTAAATAAGTACCAGTTATGCACTGGGGTCAATGTAATCGACTTAATCCCTTCCCCCAAATATGAAGCCTTGTGCTTCCAGCAGAAAGGATTATCATTATTATTATTATTATCATTATTATTATTATTTAGAAAAACTGAACATGTCTTTGACACTTCTGGAGTGTATTGAACTTATTTTGAACATAACTTTGGCCCACTCTGTATATATATATATATAGTTCCTCAACAGTTACAGAGGGATTTCGTTCCACCAGGGTTTGCAGGATGTCCTTGTCAAACTCTATAGATCTTCTAAGATGCGGATCATCATCTAGGCTGTAGTTTCCGGCTCGGAATTTCTGGAGCCATCTTTGACACTGGCTTACACTTATTGTCCGATCCCCATATACTGCATTAATATTCTTAACACTTTCCATTGCGTTGTTGCCTTTATTGAACTCATAAAGCAAAAATATGCCAAATATGCTCCTTTGTCAACTCTCATTATAGCTTCGAAAAAATAATTATTAAAAATGAACTGCACTCTTCAAATCTTGCACTAAGAATAAGTACAAGGTAAAATTACTACTTGCTTTTATAGCAAGCTGATGCAGGTAATTTATCCACCCCCCCAACTTTTATTTCATGCAATTGAAAAAAACCGCATTATTTATGGGAGGGCCCAATACTTTCTTTTCCATGTAGCAACTGAGAAACCCAATCTGAACAGAAGAAAATAATGGTATATTAGCTTCACCACCAGCACCAGCACCTAACCATCAGTGATTTTTAGATCACATCCATGGCGCTGGATAAATAATGCAGCTTAGAGGTAAATGGTAATGAAGGGTGGTGTGTGTGTGTGTATATATATATATATATATATATATATATATATAAACCGAAGAAAAGGGAGAAACATGGAAGAATACAGTATTAAAATTTGGAAATCTTTGGAAAGAAAACTGAAGACAGTATAAGAGAGAGGGAGCGCCAAAATATGGAAAATTACTATTTCAGCTGGGTCTCATTTTAATTATGGTAATCCTATTCTAATACATAATAAATTGTCAGCTTTATTTCATTTGTGACCCTTCTGAGGTCAGGTTCTATTGCAACGTTCAAAGATGACTTATTGATCTTTTGCGAGCAACAAAAATCAAATCCATTCTGTGATCAAAGCTAATGGTTTTAAAACCTGATGAATATGCTTCGGCAAGTTGATGTGTGAGAAACATAATTCTAGCGAATCGCTTAGATCTTGTTGGAATAAATATCGCATCAGGTATGACATATTAAGCCAGTCTTGCTGAACCAGCTGAAGGATCTTTTGAAGATTGATTTAACTCATTGAACCCTGTATGAACCGTGACCCCCATCCCATCACTGCCACCACCACGCGCGCACACACACACACCCACACGCGCACACACATTATAAGATCCTGACAAAAATGAAAAAAACATTAAAATTAAAGTCATGTACACTGCCCACACTTCGTGCATATATATCCATGCACACACACAAATGCACAAACACATGTATATACACACACACACATACAGATTATGTTATGAATATATTAGAGAAGGTTGCTACATTGCATATATACACTTGCAAGTAAAGATATGGAAAAATGGAAGTTAAATCTAAAATATAACACTGATGAGGATCATAAAAAGGTCTGAGATTATGCTGAAATGTTTTAATATATACTACATTAGCAAATGTTTCATTAAGTACTAGACTTTTCCTAATTCTTTTAACATCTTACCAACAGCATAAATGGCTCTTCTATGTTGAGAAATAAGATTTTCTAAAAATAAATAAATAATATAAAAAAAAAAGAAGAGAAAAGAAAAAAGAAAAAAAAGAAGCTCGCTTTGCTTGCAAACATGTGGTTTCGGGTTTAGTCCCACAGCGTGGCACCTTGGGCAACCTGCCTAAACAAATTCTGCCCGACACATGCAGGCATGAAAAAGTGAATGTTAAACGATGACGATGGTGATGATGACGACAACAATGATGGTGAGGATAAGCTGATGTTTATAGCTTGAGTAAGAAAATATAGTAATCCATACTATTAACAAAGAGTATTTATATGTGAAATTTACACACACACACTGATATATATATATGTGTGTATATATATATATATGTATATATGTATATGCATATATAATCTTCATTTATCGTATTTGGGGGAGGGAATCAAAGATTGTACTAAAT
>NC_142934.1:11266446-11268946 GCF_046866305.1 Octopus bimaculoides | reverse complement strand
CTGCACCTATCACAATAAAGTCTACTTCTCAAGCCTTATGGACCCATAAGGGCCAGTTTCTCAGTGTCCATGGTGTATGGATATTTACTCCCCGGACAGGAAACTGGATCCTTGTAGGATCACTTAACATGAAAAGTGTTTTGCTCAAGAACACTATGTGTCATCAAGTCCAGGAATTGAAACCACAATCTTACGATCATGAGTCCAATGCCCTAACAGCTAAAGTATGCATCTCCTCACTATCACCTGATCCAGGAATTGAAACCACAATCTTACGATCATGAGTCCAATGCCCTAACAGCTAAAGCATGCATTTCCTCACTATCACCTGATCCAGGAATTGAAACCACAATCTTACGATCATGAGTCCAATGCCCTAACAGCTAAAGTATGCATCTCCTCACTATCACCTGATCCAGGAATTGAAACCACAATCTTACGATCATGAGTCCAATGCCCTAACAGCTAAAGCATGCATTTCCTCACTATCACCTGATCCAGGAATTGAAACCACAGTCTTATGATCATGAGTCAAATGCTCTAACCACTTGGCTACACACCTCCGCTGCCTGTCAACATGCTTGCACCTAAAACCACACCTGTGCTTTATATATGGAAGTTAAAGTTCAGAAAGAGGTTGTTGGCTAAGTGCCGTCATGCACTAAGCCCTGCTTGATCTGTTGGGTTCATTGAGTTCACATCAAACAGAGCCTCTATGTAGGACATTTCATGTTCTTCAGAGTGAGTCATGGGTGTTTGATAAGTCATCCAACCATGAGAATATTTTATAGACAGTCTAAATTAATTTGGATTATTACCATTGCTAATGAATTTATTATTAAAAGTGTGTGTGAGTGTGAGAGAGAGAAAGAGGGGGAGAGACGAGGGAGAGGGAGAGGGGGAAAGAAGGGGAGGAGAAAAAGGTGAGAGACAGGAGGGGGAGAGATGGAAAGAGAGAGATATGGGAGAGAGGTGCAGAGATAGAAAAGAGGGGGAGAGGAAGAAAGGGAGAAGAGAGAGGGAGAGAGAGTGCGGCAGTGATTATATCAGCTTATTAGATAAAGGGGCCTTCTGTCTCAACGCATTAAAATAAACAGCATGTCAACATCTCTGGCACTAACTCACCAATTATGATTATACAATAATCCTTTCTACTTAAGGCACAAAGCTTGATTTTGCGGGAAGGACAGGGTAAGTCAACTATATCAACCCCAGTGTACAACTGGTACCGAATTCATTGACCTTCCCGAAAGGATGAAAGGTAAAGTTGACCTCAGTGGAATTTGAACTCGGAATGTTCGGAATGTAAAGACATATGAAATGTTGCTAAGTGTTTTATCCAACGTGCTAAGAACTCTGCCAGCTCTCTGCCTTATATTATTAAATAATAATAATAATAATAACAAGAGCACTCAGAGAGCACAAACCTCCACAAAGGCAACACCAATGTCCTCTTAACGATTAGCTGGAGATGATTTTTAATATGAGAATATCTGAAATAAACTCAGTTGCTCTTACAAATGAGAATACTAAAAATGAACCCGACCGCTCTCAAAAATTAAGTAAAAAAAACGGAAAATAATCCAGAGTCCTTATGTGGTACCAGATCGATGCCAAAATCTAATCAGTTTGTGCCAGTCTTGAGGCCAAACCTCACTTAAAGTTTCATCCGAATCCATCCAGTGGTTCTTGAGATATCTTGTCCATGGACAAACAAACAAACAAACACAACTGAAAACAATACCTCCACCTTCGCTAAAGTGGAGGTAATAATAAGGGTTTCTAAAATCACTTACAACCAATCATCATCAACAGCAACAACAACAACTACAACAACAACAGTAACATCATGTTTATCGCTGTTGGCTTCAGCTAGGCCTGTAGTTCTTAATCTTTCTTGTGGGCAGAACTTTTTGTTTTTTTTTAAAGCATCCGCTCGTTACAAGGTCCTTAGACCACTGAAAATGTAAGAGCTACTAGAATAAAATGGACGCTGGACAGAAGACTGGAGACCATATTGAAGAGGAAAAACAAGACTGTGGAAGGGAATTCCAAAGTTCAGAGGGGCGAGGGAAGAAACTGGTACTGTAAAGTGCTTTACGACAATTAGGAGGTTGCACAGTATACTGATGAGAACTGGATGCAAGTCTAGTTGATCGGCTGATAAGTTCTTAAAGGAGGAACCAGAGAAGAGAGCGCAGAGGAACAATGTCCATGGAAATACTTACAGAAAAGAGACAAGGAAGTCACATGACAATGATGAGAGAGTGAATCCAGTTTAGAAAATAGATCAGGACCAATAGCATTACAAATACAGTGCTGAATGCAGTCCAACAGAGTTAAACAATCCGCATCAAAGATGTGATGGAGTATTTAAAAGGCTTATGGTTTTATAACAGAGATAAAACATTTAACCCTTTAGCATTTAAACTGGCCATAGTCAGTCAAAATATTCTTCTGTAGTGACACCTTATAGCAGACGACTGTTATATGTTCAGTG
>NC_142934.1:11243946-11258946 GCF_046866305.1 Octopus bimaculoides | reverse complement strand
TGCCGCTAAGCATTTCACCCAGCGTGCCAACGTTTCTACTGGCTCGCTGCCATAATAATAATAATAATAATAATAATGATAATAAATACGATATTAATAATAATAATAACAGTCATCATGACGTTAGTATTGTTAGTAGATGCTTATGACCAAAAAGGATAGGCTCAGGTTTTAATACTGTAATTACTCTTTTGTTGTAGAGCAGAAAAGAAAAGCTGGTTTCGAAAGAAAAGAGTTTGTTGACTAATAACAGGTGACAAGCCCAGATCTACTTCTCAATAGGTGTCAGGTAAAAATTTTAAACACATGCAAAAACAGTTGCTGCTGGATTACGGTTGAATACGTTTGAATGATGTTGGATATTCATTTACGAAGGAGCAATTAGTTCTGAGAAAATGAAAGGGAAATAATCTTTTCTACTCAAGACACAATTTTGAGGGAGGGGGGGCCAGTCGATTAGATTAACCCCAGTATGCAACTGCTACTTAATTTATCGACCCTGAAAGGATGAAAGGCAAAGTTGACCTCGGTAGAATTTGAACTCAGAACATAAAGACAGATAAAATACCGCTAAGCATTTCGCCTGGCGTGCTAACATTTCTGCCAGCTCACCGCCTTTGAAAGGGAAATAATGGTTAAAAGCTGAGGTTTAGGCTGTTGTGCTTGTGATCGTTAGACCGTGGGTTCAGTTCCCAGACCAGGTGGTGTATTGTGTTCTTGAGCAAGATGCTGCATTTCACATTGCTCCAGTCCGTCTTTAGATTGGGGAAATGTTGGCCAGCTTGCATAACTAGCAGGACAGCATCATTCAAAGGTTAAAACAATGCAAAGTGCATTGTGACTAATGATGTGTAACAACATGATAGTCTGATCGTTTTTTATATATATATATATATATATATATATATATATATATATATGTATATGTATATGTATATGTATATATATATATATATATATATATATATATATATATATATATATATATATATATATATATATATATATATATATATATATATATATATATATATATATATATATATATATATATATATATACATATACATATACATATACATATATATATATATATATATATATATATATATATATATATATATGTATCATGTGGCTGTGTGGCAAAAAGCTTGCTTCTCAGCCATATGGTTCCAGGTTCAGTCCCACTGCATGGCACCTTGGGCAAGGGTCTTCTAGTATAGCCTTGGGCTGACCTAAGCCTTGTCAGTGGATTTGGTAGACAGAAACTGAAAAGAAGCCCATCATATATATGTGTGTGTGTGTGTGTGTCTATCTATGTGTGTGTGTCTTTTGTGTGAGTTTGCCCCCCCCCCCAATCACTGCTTGTGTTTATGGCCTCACAACTTAGTGGTTCAGCAAAAGCGACCAATAGAATAAGTAGTAGGTTTAAGAAATAATGTTCGCTCACACAACATTGCAACACGGTGGGATTGAACTCAAAACCAGGTGGTTGGGAAGCAAGTTTCTTAACCACACAGCCATACCTGTGCCTTGTTTTAGGTATTGAAAAAAAAAAAAAAAAAAAAAAAATAGAAGACACAAACAATGAAAGAAATAAACCACTCAGAGACAATTAATGCTGCAGCTTCTTTTGTGATTGCTAGGAACATACAGACAACTTAACAACTGAAGATGTAAAGATGTGTCTTTTTCTCTCTCTCTCTCTCCTCTCTCGCTGTCTCTCATTTCTCTCTCTGCCTCTCTCCCCTCTCTCTTTCTCTCAGTTGTTACAGTAGGAGAAAAGTTCAAGTGGAAAGTGAAGTCAGCAGAACAAGATCTTCTGGTCTAAATTAAAAGAATCACCAATGAAGCAACAAGGCCTGCCATGAGCTATACAGCACAGAGCTGCAAGATGAAGATACCGACATCAAGTGACAAGACATCAGCAGCATCCGAAAGAAGATGGAGGCAGAGCCGAACAACAACAACAACAGCAACAACAACAACACCAACAACAGCAACAGCAATAACCTTAAGAAGAAAACAACATGGTTGAACACACTGATTGCTTTGCCAGGCATGAAGCTGACAGTTAAAAGGTAGAAATATTAGATGCGGTTTTATCTCGACATTATACAGCAACATGTAATGAAAAATCTTTTGATAATAATTGGTTTATGATTACTCCATCCTGTTTGAAAGTTTAAAGGATTTTGAAATGGAGTTAAGAAGTTGAGATATTTCTCCAAGACGCTAGTCAAGGAAAAAAAAAAGAAGAAAAATGGAGAAAAGTTTCTTAGTTTGCAAAAAGAAGATTTGTGCAGAGATGATGTAGGTCTATTATCTATCTCTTTCATCTTTTACTTGTTTCGGTTATAAGACTGCGACCATGCTGGGGCACCGCTTTCAACAACTTCTTTTTAGTCGAATGAATTAACCCCAGTACTTATTTTTTTTGTTAAGTCTGGTACTTCTTATTCTATCAGTCTCTTTCACCGAACAGAAATATGGTAACAAAAGGGTTGTGTAAGAATTTGTAAGGGGGAGGGGGTCAAGTCGATTACAATGATTCCACACCCACCAAATAATAAGTAATCTCAATTGTTATATATAATTATAAGATTTTGAGTATCATCATCATCATCATCATCATTTAATGTCTGTTTTCCATGCTGACATAGGTTGGACGGTTTGACTGGAAATTGGTAAGCTGAGGAGCTGCACCAGGTTCCAATATGATTTGGCATGGTTTCTATGGCAGGATGCTTTTCCTAATGCCAACCACTCCAAGAGTGTAGAGGGTGCTTTTTACATGCCAGTTGCGTAACACCAGCATCAGACACAACTATGATCTCACTTGGCTTGAAAGGTCTTCTCAAGCACGGTATATCGCCAAAGGGCTCCCGTCACTTGTCACTGATGTAAATTACATATTCGTTCATTTGGTTAATAATTGTTAATCAATATACTTCCTTTGTTAAATATTACGATGTTTTCATTGTATAAATGAATATATCCAACTGGCATTTTATTTTATTGATCCCCACCGTACAAAACAAGCAAAGCCAACCTTGGCAGGATTCGAACTCAGGAAGTAAAGAACTAAAAGCAATACCAGAAAGCATTTTATTTGATGTGCTAAATTTCCTCAACGACCCCACCACCACCACCATAATCAAACTAAAAGCATCATAGTTTTATTCCAAGGAATAACTCAATTGCCAGCAATAGTTTATGAAACATTTTGTTCCTCTCTACATGGACACAAAAACAGTAAGCCTTTTTATTGTCGATGCTATACGCCTGGTTTCTATATGGACAATGGTCAGAATGGTCTGCTTGGGAATAAAACCGCCCGTTTCTGCTCACTTTAAGTTTCTCCACAAAACTAGAACTATTTCATTGCAGAGTTTCACATGACTTACCTGTCAAATACAATATCACTTGCATAAACCTATGTCTTTGTTTTTTCTTTTCCTTCTCTAGTTTCTGGACTTCTCTTCTCCCTAACTTCTTTGCTGCTAAACAATACTTGATGCTTTTAATTCCATTTGATATCCTTACCACAAAACATATTCTCTGTCTCAGATTTATTTCACACATTCTTTTACGTTCCTTGCAGATATTCTCAGCTTTTATATTCACTGGAAATGTTTATGACTTTATATATTTTTTTAATGTTAGGGTAAATATAAATGGTTTGAGGAAGGAACCAAGATGTTCTCAAAAGCTCCCAAGCTTAATGTATTCCTTTAGGCTCTATACAACTACCAAACTCAATGTCTCCCTTTATGCTCTATAAAGCTTCCATTCCTTTAGACTTATGCTGTTATTAGCTAATTTTTCTGACAGGTCTCATCAAGTCTCTCTTTACCTGACAGTCTAATTTTGCTTACCTGCTTATTTTCTTACCTTTTATGTTTTATAGTAATAAGTGCAGATGTGGCAATGTGGTTCAGAAACTTTCTTCCCAAGCACCTGGTTACAGGTTCAGTTCCACTGCACTGCACTTTGGGTGAGTGTTGGCAGCTATAGCCCTGGGCTAAATAAAGCCTTCTAAATGGATTTGGTAGACAGAAATTGAAAGATGTTCATCATAAACACACACTTGTGTGTGTGTTTGCAACTCCTTGCCTTGACATCTTGCGATAGTTTTAAATGAGTGTCACTGTCAAATAAGCAGTGTCGTTTATTTCCAATATTTTGCATAATTATGTCTAACGAAGGGAAATATTACCTTCCTTGGAAACAAGTGAGAATTGGAGACAGGAAGAGCATCCAGCTGTAGAAAATCTACCTCAAACTTTACCCAATCCATGCAATGCTTGATTAAGAAGCTTGTTTTCTAACCTTGTGGTCTTGGGGTCCCCTTGTGCAGCACCTTGAGCAAGTGTCATATACGATAGCCCTAGGCCAACCAAAACTTTGTGAGTGGATTTGGTAGATGGAAACAGAGAAGCTATCATGTGTGAGTATGTGTGTGCGTTTTGTGTGTGTGTGTGTGTGTGTGTATGCAGTTTGTTTTCAACAGTAAACTTGAAGTAAATAAAGTTGCATGTAGCCTTCATATCTTCCAGCCAAAGGGTTAGTTAACCTAATGTTTACATGTTATGGTTGTTATTACTATTATTACTATATTTTTTAAATTTTATCTAGTTTCAGCTCACAAGCTGTGGCCATGCTGGAGCACCACCATTATTATTATTATTATTATTATTATTATTATTATTATTATTATTATTATTATTATTATTATTATTATTATTATGAAGGTGACAAGCTAGCAGAATCATTAGCATGCTGGACAAAATGCTTAATGGTATTTTGTCCATCTTTATGTTCTGAGTTCAAATTCCACTGAGGTTGACTTTGCCTTTCATCTTTTCAGGGTTGATATATCAAGTACCAGTGAAAAACTGGGGTCGATGTGATCAACTGTCCCCTCCTCTAAATTCCATGCCTTGTGCCTATAATAGAAAGGATTATTTATAGCTTTATCTACTTCAAGTTCCACCATTAAAAATGATTTATTTCACGCCTCTTTAAGTTTCTCAATTCGTGTGTGTGTGTGTGTTTGAGTTTACCCTTGTCTAAACATCATGTGAAGGTTGTAAATGAGTTTCACTGTTATACAAACAAGGTTGTTTATTTCTAGTCTTTTGTAAAAAATAAATAAATAAATAAATAAATAAACATGTCTAGCTAAGGGGGAAAAAAATATTACCTTGCTTGGAAACAAGTGAGGGTTGGTGACAGGAAAGGTACCTCTCCAGTCACAGAATATCAGCTTCAACACAGTTCATCTGACCAAAGCAAACAAAGAAATGTAAACACAATATGACGATGATGATGATGATGTTGGATTCTGCCTTTGCAATATCTCAACAAACTTCTCCAAGTCTCTTTCTTCCCTGGCTTCGTTTGCAAATATTAAATTATTGTCTCTAGTTTATATGACAGGTACAACTGTCTGTATTTATACATTTTGCTCCTGTAGACTTGTATTTAATCTTACTAATTACTTTTGACTTAATGCAACAACAAGTCACTTCATTACGCCTTTAAAAAAAAATTACCAAACACGCCATCAACATCTGCATACATTAAACAATGTAGTTTTATTACAATGTTTCCCAAATAGTTAAGATTCGTTTGTTATTTATTTATTTTTTTTTTACTTTAGAAAATATCAATTGTACCTGGAATTAGTTATTTTATAACTTCAACAAATGATTATAAATGTCTCACAATGAGTAATGTATTTCTCAGGAAAAGTTGTTGCTTTTTTAAATAACTTTCGCCTCTCTTTCTGCCTTCTATGTATCATTACTAACTTTTCTAAATGTTTAGCATGTATTATATAATAAAACTGAAAATGACTGTCTTAGAACAAAAGGAGAAGGAAATTTATTTTCAAAATATGTGTGTGTGTGTGTGTGTGCAAGCATGGCTGTGCAGTAAGAAGTTTGCTTTCCAACCACATGGTTTTCGGTTCAGTTCCTTGGGCAAGTGTCTTCTATGGTAGCCTCGGGTTGCTCAATGCCTTATAAGTGAATTTGGTAGATGAAGACAATATGGAACAGACATCGAACAGTGAGACTGAGTGCTACTGTATTGGTGGGCAAATATTCTTTGTTTGTGAAGGCACTTGTGCCAGATGGCACGTGTAAAGCCATTCGAGCGAGATCGTTGCCAGTGCCGCCGAACTGACTCCTGTGCAGGTGGCACGTAAAATACACCATTTTGAGCATGGCCATTGCCAGTACCGCCTGACTGGCCATCGTGCCGGTGGCATGTAAAAGCACCCACTACACTCTTGGAGTGGTTGGCGTTAGAAAGAGCATCCAGCCGTAGAAACTCTGCCAGATCAGATTGGAGCCTGGTACAGCCTTCTGGTCCACCAGTCTTCAGTCAAATCGTCCAACCCATGCTAGCATGGAAAGCGGACGTTAAACAACGATGATGATGATGATGATGACCAATGGCTATAATAGAAGACACTTGCCCATGGTGCCACATAGTGGGACTGAAACTGGAACCGTGTGGTTGGGAAGCAAACGTCTTACCACAGAGCCATGCCTGCACCTATGGTTGTTTTTTAAAATAAAATCATTGTTTTAAATATCTTAAAATTATCTAAGTTAATTGTAACTTAAAACTAATGAAACATTTTTTCAAAAAATTTTATTTAATTAAAAGCTGTCTTCCCTGAAAGCACCAAGATTTGTGTTTTTTTTTTGGGTGGGGGGGAAGAAGTGGAAGCACCCAAACAAAATAATCATGCTTTAGTACACATCATGTCACATCCATTTCATAGTTGCTATGGTGACAGCTGTAGCCAAGCAAAGCCCAACTAATCCACAAAAAAAAAAGAAAAACTCCAGGAGGAAGAGGAAGGGGAGGAGGGGAAGTGTGTGTGTGTGTGTGTGTGTGTGTGTGTGTGTGTGTGTGTGATGTTTAATGAAAGGGGTTCAATGATTGATGATAATGATGAAATAGAGGATGAAATCAATAATTAACGAAGCTGACTGAATAGGCAAAAATCTAGTCACACACAAGCTGAAGTGTTTAACAGATCAGGTTCCTCCTGACACACCCCCAAGGCCCCAAACATGCAGAAATTAAGAAATAAAAGCAATATTTCACAACAGTACCTAACAGCTATTTTGTCACCAATTAGTTTTATGAACATCTAGTGTTATATTATATTGGTTTCAAATTTTGGCACAAGGCCTGCAAGTTCAGGAGAAAGAGAGTGTAAATCAATCACATCGATCCCCACCCGCCAGTGCTCAACTGGTTCTTATTTCATCGCCCCGAAAGGCAAAGTCAACCTTAGCAGGATTTGAACTCAGAGCATAAAAATAGATGAAATGCCACTATGTTTTTTGCTTGGCATGCTAACAGTTCTGCCAGCTCACCACCTTAACGAATACAAATATTGGTTTCCAATTTTGGCACAAGGCCAGCAATTTCAGGAGTGGGAACCAGTCAATTACATCAACTCTATTGCTCAACTTAGGTATGTAACCAGGACTGTGTCTGTGTGTGTGCATGCAAAGAAATATCATCATCATCATCGTCATCGTCATTTAATGTCCATGCTTGCATGGAATTTGGTGAGGTGGATGTTCTAAGGCTGGACGCCCATGCTGCTGCCAACCCTCATCTGTTTCCACGCAAGGTAATATTTCCCCACTGGCCAGACATGCTGTTGCAGAACATTGCAAATGAATGACACTGCTTGTATGACAGTGATGCTCGTTTACAATTAATCATGTGATGTCAAAACAAGGAGACAACCTCACCCCCACCCCACCCACACACACACAACAGGCTTCTTTCAGTTTCTATCTGCCAAATCCACTCACAAGGCTTTGACGGGCCTGGGGCTACAACAAAAGACACAAGGTGCTACACGGTAGGTAGGATTGAACCCAGAACCACATGATTGGGATGCAAGCCTCTTAGCACCACAGCCACGCCTGCATTTAAAGCTACGTATCAGAATAAAAGCGGGAGAAGCAACGTGCAGAGCATGTGAAATGCAACCAGATTGAATTATGAATTTTGTTTATTTATACTGACATTAATCCATAATAGGTACAATTAAAACAAATGTTATTAAGACGGGGAGATTGACTAAGCTGCTAGCTATCATCAAATCCAATTTAACCAGAATCACTTAACATGTTAGAAGCTACGTTAGGTACAAACGAGACCCCTCTGCATTACTCAACACTAACGTGCTATTCTGCTCGACTTCCTCTGGAACAGGTTAGCTTTGCGAAGAGCCATGTAGATGGATGGTTGTCCACGTAGTGAGCGAGCTATCTCAAATGGCCATCTAGCTAAAAGCAATATTTGCATCAACAAATTACTGCAGTCGTATGATAAGGAATCAACAAACAGTTAGTGACAGCAATTTGTCCACCTTTTAGCCGTTCGGTCTTCCTCGTCAGCGTTCCTTTGGAAAAATCTCAGAAACTAAATGGAAACTGAAATGTATATTCTGTTTTACATAGAGCCAGCTTGTTTGTTTTGTACGCTGCATTCTGGTGTGTGTGTATGCACGTGTGTGTGTGTATGTGTGTGTGTGTGTGTGTGTGTGTATGTGTGTGTGTGTATGGATATTTCTGTTGCGTTTGTCCAGATATATGTTGGAAATATATTTATAGCCATCTGTTTACGAGCCAATTTAATTTAACAACTCTCCAACAACAATAAAGCAACAATTCGACATTTTTACTTCGTTGCATCACACGCACACACACAGACACACACACACACACAGACACACACGTGCACACAGACAGTACAAACAGAGAGGGAGGTTGGGGGGAAAAAAAACAGACATTCTCCAATACAGCATCTGTTTCTGAGATACTGGAACTCTCACACATTATTACAAACAATTTTCCTCTGTTGAGTTATTCCTGGTCACTCACCCCCCGCTGTTCTCTTGTGTTCCATCAGTATATGAATGTTTTGTTATCTATCTCCTGTCTTACATTTTTATCGAAAGAAACCTACATCAGTATGTGGATAATTCTTCAAAACAACTTATTTTGGCTGATACACAAGCACACACACACACACACACACACACACACACACACACACACACACACAAGGGATGGGGGGAGTTGAAAAGTTCCTGGTTTTACAGGTCTAGTGAAATTCCTGGTTGGAGGCCCAACCTTCCAAGTTCTTTTACAGGGCTTAGAAAAACTGAAGGACCACTGCGATAAGTGTGTGAATTTAAGAGGGAAATATGTTGAATAAAATCATAATTAACTGATCATCTTATATTTTCTTTTACCCAAAACCAGGAACCTTTCATCAAACCCTCATATATTATTATTATTATTATTATTATTATTATAATTTCACTTAAGCATAGTCATTCTAAACACCCTGGAGTTAGAACTCAATACACTTATGTAAGCTAATGTAGTTTATAATATATCTTATTCTCTTGCCATTTTAATTTCTTATATATATCTATACCCATCTCTCTCTATACATACATACATACATACATACATACATACATACATACATACATACATACATACACTAACACCAAATACTGCACACACACACATATGCACAAATACCTAGATGATGTTGATAAAAGTTCCAATGAAGGAGCCTTGAATCTATGTTAGAGTCCGGCTCTTTCTCTATGGACAAGAAATACAGAAATGAAACTGATTGATAACATACATATATACATTCATACATACATACATACATACATACATACACACACACACACACATACACACACACACACATACATACACACACACACACACACACACACATACATACATACATACATACATACAATATGCAAAACTTTTTCCAAGTTTAAAATGTGACATTGTTTTCGTTACCTACATTCCAACGATGGACCTTTGTATCTTCGTTAAAAACCAGCTCCTTCCTCAGGGGAAAGATTTAGATAATTAAAATCAGAAGAGAACATACATATATACACATATATATATATATATCACAGAAGTGTGGAGAATTCCCAGCAGTAAATGTCATTGGGATAAAGAAATCGCTCGTTATTGCTACCTGGTGTCAACAGGTAGTACAATATTAAAATTACCTTATGAACACTCCAGGAAGTTACTACTGTTTATTATTATGTTTGTTTGTGTTCAAGTCATCACCACTACTACTACTACTACTACAAGTGTTTTAAGAGATGATAGTTCTCGTTATCTAATCGACAATTATCACTTATGGTCAAATATGATTGTCTTTTAAGTACTCACTTGAATGTGGGGATATCTCTTCAAGTGCAGAAACAGATCAAATGTCAATCATTATATGGTTATTATATGGTTATTAACACACAGGTAAACTTGAGATACAAACAGGTTGCATTCTGCAGTGAGTTTTCATACAGTTGCATCTTTTATCGTGTTAAGTCAATAAAACATTGGTGTTTTAAAATAGACCAGAAAATAAAATAACAATTTATTATTATTATTATTATTATTATTATTATCATCATCCATCATCATCATCATTATTATTATTATTAAGGTGGCGAGCTGGTAGAATTGATAGCATGCTGGGCGAAATGCTTAGTAGCATTTTGTTTGTCATAACGTTCTGAGTTCAAATTCTGCAGAGGTCAACTTCGCCTTTCCTCCTTTCACTATTGATAAAATAAGTACCAGTTGTGTACTGGGGTTGATGTAATCGACTACTTCCCTCACCCCAAATTTCAGGTCATGTGGTTATAGTAGAAAGGATTATTATTATTATTATTATTAATATCAAGGTGGCAAAATGGCAGAACCGTTAGCATGCTGGACGAAATGCTTAGTAGTATTTCGCCCGTCACTACGTTCTGAGTTCAAATTCCGCCGAGGTCGACTTTGCCTTTCATCCCTTTGGGGTCGATTAAATAAGTACCAGTTATGCACTGGGGTCGATGTAATCGACCTAATCCGTTTGTCTGTCTGTGTTTGTCTCCTCTGTGTGTAGCCCCTTGTGGGCAGTAAAGAAATAAGACACTGATAGAAGTCCATCGCATATGTATGCATGCATGCATGAATGAATGCATTTGTGTGTGTGTCTGTGCTTGTTGCATCATCACTTGACAACCAATGTTGGTGTGTTTATGTCCCCGTAACTTAGTAGTTCGGCAAAAGAGACCGATAGAATAAGTACTAGGCTTACAAAGATTAAGTCCTGGGACTGATTTGTTTGACTAAGGGCGGTGCTCCAGCATGGCCCCAATCAAATGACTGAAACAAGAGGATTAAAAAAAAATAAGACTGCAAAGGGAAAAGTGCTAAACGGGATGAACAACAAAGCTAGATCCAAACACATGTGCCCCCTTAACTTAGTTCTCCTCAGGGAGAGTCAGAGTGACACAGGATGTAACAAGGCCAGCCCTTTGAAAAGCAGGTACTTCTCATTCTTGCCGGCTGAGTGGAAGGGAGCAACAGGAATAAACAGACATCTAACAATGCTAAGTTGAATATACAGTAATACCTAACTTTACAAGGAGCCCCTTTACAAGAAAGACCCCAGGCTTACGAGTTTTATTTTTACAAGCACAAGATCCAAATTTTCAACAAAGTGCAAAAATTTCTCCTACCATAACAAATGCTTCTGTGTGTTAACCAAGAAATTTATTGAGAGCAAAGAAAAGCTTCTTCTTCTAAGCAAACAACTCTAGACTTGTTTTTTAAAAAGAAATCTACAAATCCATCTGCAAGTGCTTGTGAATTGGTGATCACGTCTACAAGTGAGGCTGTGCGCAAGTGAAAGCGATTCAGAAAAATTATAATAATAATAATAATAATAATAATAATAATATTTTTTTTTAATATAAATAATTTTGACATTCTTTTTACTTTACATAAAAATATTCTTTACATTCTACTGTTGTTTTATCGCCATTTATTTACAAGTATTATACATTTTATAGCAAAAATATTTTCCCGGGAATGAATTACGATTTATAACATTGCTATTGCTATGGGAAATTATTGCTCTGCTTTACGAGTTTTTGCTTTATGAGCTGTCTCTGGGAACAGTTTAACTAGTATATCGAAGCATTACTGTATATATAAAATATGTGTAGACTGCAAAGAGAAAAGAGCTAAACAGGATGTGTAAGAAAACCTGATCTAGTTACAATAGATCAGAAATTTTGATTTGTCAGCAACCAATCAGATTGCTTGTTTTTCTTTTCCTCTTTTTTTTTTTTTAAATTTAATCACCTGCTCCAAAGTAAGTTGAGTATAAAATCGTTTGCTACCTTATGCAAGGCAAAATAATTTATACTACTAATTAACTAATTAGACTGCATAAATATCAACACCATCTTTCAACATCCATTTTTCCATACTCGCATGGGTCGGATGAAATTTGTTGGAGCAGATTTTCTACAGCTGGGTTGCTCTTCCTGCTGCCAACTCATCTGTTTCCAAGTAAGGTAATATTTCACCATGACCAGGCATGTTTTCATGGAAGATTGGAAATGAAAGACACGAATTGATGGTGACACACTTACAACTAACTATCACATAATATCAAGGCAAGGAGTCAGTAACATACACACATACATATATACAAAGGGCTTCTTTCAGTTTCCATCTCCTAAATTCATTCACAAGCTTTTAGTTGACTAGAGGCTATTACAGAAGACACTTGCACAAGATAGCACACAGTGGGGCTGGACCCAAAACCATGTGGTTGGGGTTCAGGTCTGTTTTGGCTTCAGGTTTGCTTTAGGGTTCTAGTCTGTTTGGGTTTCTTATTTCACTTTCATTTTGCCCCTAATGTAACAAAGTTCTTTTCCAACATTTGACTCAACCCTTTTAGCATTCAGATTATTCTGTTAAATGTAAAACTTATCCATTTGCATTTGTTTTGAATTAATTACATATTATCTCGTACCTTTTGAGATTTCGATAATGCAATCATCTATTTTAACACTGACATTGTAGGGTAGGTGTAAGAGGCCAGATTAAGCCAGTTTGGACATGAAACGAGTAGAATATTTTGGTCAGATATGGTTGGTTTAAATGACAAAGGGTTAAGCCTTTAAATTTTACCCAATCTCCATTTGAAGGTTCGGATAGATATCTCCTAAGGAGTTTATATAAGCTTAGTAGAGAAATAACAAGAAAATATTAAAATAAAGAGTGAAAAGGAAAAAAAAAAACAGAAAAGAAACTTCAAGAACAAAGAACTTATAAACTTTGTGTATGTGTGCATACATGCATGCATGTGCGTATATAGAGAGTGGCATTTTACAAGTGTTACTGTAAGTGGTTGACATTGATTCAACAACTTTTCAAGTGAGTAACATGGATTTATTGTTTCAAGTGCAGTGATGAAACGAAATGAGAGAGCAAACAATGAGACAGAGGGACTCATATCTATCTTGTCATAAGTCAATATATCATCAATAAGTAATTAATATGGAAGACGAAAAGTAAATAAAAATCCAATAAATTATAGAATGAATTCTGACTGCCAACTTAAACTCAACTCGACTCAACAATGGTAGATCTCAAGTGGAGAAGATTCCTTTGAAGTGGGTGATAGAATTTTTGTTTTCTTCATTCGGTAAAATCATCTTACACACGTACATGTTCTAGTATGTATGGAAACAAATACACACACACATACACATGCATATGTGCACACACACACACACGAATTTATACATTTAGAAATGCAAACGAAATAAAGATTATTTCAATGCATGTGATAGAAACGTTTGTGTGTTAACATCAATGAGTCACACTAATAACAGGAACAAATGATTTATTATTTTCAAGAGATTTATCATATTTAACCCTTTGGCATTCAGATTACTTTGTCAAATGTAATACTTATCTATTCACATTGTTTTGAATTAATCCTGTATTATCTTGTGTAGCTCTGAGTTTTCAGTGATGTGAATGTTTATCTTTAAAATGAAATTGTGGGATAGGTGTGAAAGGCTGGATCTAGTCAGTTTGCGTGTAAAACAGGTAGAATATTTTGGGCCGGATCTGGCTGGTTTAAATGCTAATGGGTTAATGGCATAAAATATGCATGAGTTTATTAGTAGATGCACACTAATTACAACAGCGCATCTTCAGGAAAAGAAGATTTTAGTATATTAAAGCAAGTGATACAGGCCCTACTTCACATACAGGCAGCAGCATAACCAGGATCCAGGTAGGAGGAGCGATCACATGAAAAGAAGTCTTGTGTCATGTACCAAAGAATTTTTAATTCATTTCTCTTATATTACGCGGAATATTTCATTAGTTATAATATACATAATAATTGTATTATACATTCATTAAGTTCATGTTTCAGTAACGATGTCGTTATGTATTAAATTTAAAACCACTGATATAGGTGTGACAGGAAAAGGATGAAACTCCATGGGATCGGCCAATGCTGAGAGGTCCAATGTCAAGAGGTTATGATGCCAGGGTTCATTTTAGTTCTTCAGATGTCAGCTGTCACCGACACATCATAGCAGAATGAGCAACACAGGAGGTTCACTCCAGAATGTTCTTCCTAGGCCATGCAATTAACAACGGAAAAGTGATTCGACTTCTATCACACAAGTGAACTGAAGAGCTCTGCCAACAGAGAGAGTATCTGGCCCATGTAAGAACTGCCTCAAACAATTACTCATCTAACCTATGCTAGCATAGAAAAAAAAAGTGAGTGTGAAATGGACAATATATATATATATATGTATATGTATATATATATATATATATATATATATATATATATATATATATATATATATATATATATATATATATATATATATTTATGTGCGTGTGTGTGTGTGTGTTTGTGTGTGTGTGTGTTTGTCCCCCCACCATCACTTAACAACCAATTGCTGGTATGTTTATGCTTCCGAAACTTAGCGGTTCGGCAAAAGTGACCGATGGAATAAGTACTAAGCTTACAAAGAATAAGTCTTGAGGGGCAATTTGTTGGACTAAAAGCAGTGCT
>NC_142934.1:11231446-11238946 GCF_046866305.1 Octopus bimaculoides | reverse complement strand
CAGGCAGATGTTAACGCAATAAACACGCGTGAAAGAAAATGAAAAAAGCAAACGTTGTACACATACAGTTCAGGCAGATGTTAACGAAATTATAAATGGAGATTAAATACGCTTTACACCGCTTAAACTGCCAAAGGAGTAAGTGTAAACAGCTGAATACTTGTCAGTGATTGGTTGAAATTATCGAAATAAGACAATTTTTTACATGAAATAAATTCGAATACAAAATTATTTTTCTGTTCTATAACACAAAATAGATAAGTATACGAAGTTTGAAAGTCTTTCGGTACCAAAAACACTACAAGATCCTCTCTCTCTCTTGGCCCCTTCTTTTCCTCCAATGTTTCTCTCTCATCTTTCCTTCTCACTCTACTCTCTTCCTCCTCTCCATTTCTCTTCAGTTCTAACGTTCCCACAATGCATTTACACCTTCCCATGATTCTCCTATCCCATACTGCCCAACCTGCTTTGTCCTTTCTGACTTCTGGCCTGCAACAGGTCACTTTGTTCTTTGTCCTCTTGTCCTATCTTTCTCTTTGTTCAAGGGTGCCATTTCATCTATCTATTCATTTCCCCTCTCAGTGTTGCCCTTCACACAACCGTCTCTCCTGTTTGTTGCTAGATTTTCTCCTCTCTTACTGAGACACCTCACTGCTTAATATCGTCCATGTAGCTTCTTTCTGTTTTGTTTGTCTTAGCCTTAAGAACTAATTTCTCATTTAATGGTGCACACTTGTTGCTGCTGTTGTCATTGTTATATACTGACACCATAACAAGAATGTGCTGGGGCAAGTGTGCGATTCTTTTAATTAATTCACCAAAGTTGCCTTAACCCTCATCAGCAGCTGATGAACAAGTACAGTAATCCCTTGATTATCGCAGGAGTTACGTTCTGAAACCTCCCCGCGATAGGTGAAAACCTACAAAATAGAAACAGTACTGTACTCTCTTTTACTCTTCTACTTGTTTCAGTCATTTGACTGTGGCCATGCTGCAGCACCACCTTTAGTCGAGCAAATCGACCCTAGGACTTATTCTTTGTAAGCCTAGTACTTATTCTATCAGTCTCTTTTGCTGAACCGCTAAGTTACGGGGACATAAACACACCAGCATCAGTTGTCAAGTGATGCTGGAGGGACAAAGATATATATATATATATATATATCGTTTAACGTCCGCTTTCCATGCTAGCATGGGTTGGATGATTTGACTGAGGACTGGTGAAACCGGATGGCAACACCAGGCTCCAATCTAATTTGGCAGAGTTTCTACAGCTGGATGCCCTTCCTAACGCCATATATATATATATATATATATATATATACGATGGGCTTCTTTCAGTTTCTGGCTCACCAGTCCTCAGTCAAACTGTTCAACCCATGCCAGCATGGAACACGGACGTTAAACAATGACGATGATGATGATGGAGTAAGCTATGAAATTCTTATATTCTCTTGATTCCCAGTAATTCAGACTGCCTCATGGTCCTGGCAGACAAAGCAGAAACAGTGTTGCCTTGGAGATCGGTGAAGGAGATGAGCTGGAACAGCTACTCTGACTCACAGAGCTTTCACTTGCAGATAGCCATCTCTGCATAGAACCAGAACCACACCAACGCCAGTTGTCAAGTGGTGGTGGGGGGACAAACACATGCGCGCACACACACACACAACAGGCTTCTGTCAATTTCTGTCTACCAAATCCACTCACAAGGTTGGACCGAGGCTATAGCAGGGGACACTTACCCAAGGTGCCATGTAGTAGGACTGAACCTACAACCATGTGGTTGGGAAGCAAACTTCTTTCCACACAGCCACACCTGCCTTACGATGACCTCGTTTGTATCTTGTCCTGTATTTTTTCATGGTGTCTATATATATATATATATATATATATATATATGTGTGTGTGTGTGTGTGTGTGTGTGTGTGTGTGTGTGTGTGAGAAAGTTGGTATGTGAAAGCATGTGGTTGGATGTATAAAAGATAATAAGAGTGAAAAAACTACAGAAGGCTTGTGTTACTTGGTTAAAGTATATATTTAAATTATGTCAGAAAAATGTTAGAAAAATGTTAGAAAATCGTTTTGGTATATAAACATTGTATACACATACACACACACACACACATATACGAACACACACATACATACATACATACACACATGATGGGCTTCTTTCAGTTTCCATCATTCAAATCCACTTGCAAGGATTTGATCGGCCTGAGGCTGCAGTAGAAGACACATACTCAACGTCACAACAAGCTGCCAAGAACCAAACTCGCAGCATTACGACCTGGAGCCAAACACTCTAACCATTAATCCAACCATCTTCACTGGAAACTTATACAACTCGACTCTAGTATACACTTTTCTCTGGGAGGTATTCTTCTAGGAAAATTCATGAAGAATTTTAAAGCCAAAAGCCAAAAACTACGTGTGACTATATTCCAAAAACTAATATCAGCTGTCAAACCAAGCGATATTCTAACTCGACTTTGACGTGACTTTTATAGCCTTTTCAATTGACGCAAGTGATAAAAATAGTGAAGAGTAGCATTGGCAATTGTGACATCATCCTATTGAGAGGTATTTCCTTTCTTGGCTTATCTGACAACACTGATTACATTGCTTTACAGCTGTGTTTACATCTCCAAACTGTAGACTAATGAAGCCTTGTGTGTCTAGGTAAGTACCAGCCATTCAGAGATACCATAATTATACTGACTTTATATACTGCTAAACGCTTATGGTCTGGTGAATACAAGAGACTAGAAGCAATGTGCATGCGTGTGTGCATAAAAACACACACGCATATACTTGCATATATACGTATGTGTGTATATATATATACGTGTGTGTATGTGTGTGTACATATATATTGTTTTATTCATTTTCTTGTTTCAGTCATTTAACTGCAGCCATGCTGGAGCACTGCCTTTATAAAAGATTATGGAATCAACTCAGTGGAATTGAACCCGGAATGAAGTGGTTGGGAAGCAAGCCTCTCAGCACAAAGCCACTACACACATATAAAATACAATATATATATATATATATATATCATCATCATCATCATTTAACGTACGCCTTCCATGCTAGCATGGGTTGGACGATTTGACTGGGGACTGGTGAACCAGAAGGCTACACCAGACTCCAATCTGATCTGGCAGAGTTTCTACAGGTGTGTGTATATATATATATATATATATATATATATATATATATATATATATATATGCACAATATATATATATATTATAAATATATATTATCATCATCATCATCAGTTAATGTCTGCCTTCCATGCTGGCATGGGTTTGACAGGAGCCAGCCAGGTAGAAGACTACACGAAGCTGCTGTGTCTGTTCTGGAATAGTCTTTTTACGGCTAGATACCCTTCTTAACACCAACCACTCTGCAGAGTGGACCAAGTGATTTTTTACATGGCACCAGCACATACACACACACATATAAATTTGTGTGTGAGTGCATGTGTGTGCTTAAAATCTGTATACATCTATCGATTGGTACATTTATGCAGTCTTTTCCAGCACTGAATGGTCTAAATAATGAGATAAAAAAATAACCTGTGTTCACTCAATACAAAAGAACATTACAAAAGAGTACGACTGGTATCTGTTCTGACCCAACTGCTGTTGGCTAAGTGTAAGTTAACCAATACATCATCTACATCAGCTGCTATTCCTACACAGAATGGTAATTCCTACGCACTATTGTAATTCCTATAAGTGCTTGTATTTTGGGAGACCAATACATTGAAACTAGGACAAACTGAAAAAAATCAGCACAATCTCCTTCAAGCCATAACCAAAGTTGTCTAGAACTTTGGAACAACACAAAAGTTATCATCTTAGTCACTTTCCAGGAAAATTTATTGGGTACAGCTGTTTCATTTCCAGACTATTCCAGAAGCAAAATGATTTAGAATTTCGGTTTAACCCTTTTGATACAACCCACCCAAGACTGCCCAATTTTTTTTTATGTAAACTTTCTATATAAAGTGATCTAAATTAAAATTTTTTGTTAAAATTCTTAAAATTCTTTGTTAATTTATGTTCCAATTACCAGTTTAATAATGACCAAAATGTTTTACCAAATTCTTTATTATTTTCAAAATTCATTGAAACAAATACAAAATGATTCAACAGAAATAATGTAACAAAAGGGTTAAAAAGCAAAAATTTTCTGACTTTGGCATAACCACCAACACATCTCAAGAGCGATTATTGGAAGTATTTTGACCAAACAAGTAAATAACCCATATCAAAGGCCCGTCTTTTTCACATGAACAACTACATCTTGGCAATTCTAGTGTCTAAAACGCCGATGATCACTCTGTCGTGGCACAACAGGGCAAAACCAAGAATAATATTTACTCTGAGGCTTTGGATTAAACAATAACCCCCAAGAAATCTTTGTGGTAATTCCTATATAAGTGACTAGAGCCTTCTCTGAGTAATGAAAAACCTTCATGCCAAATTTGGTATTATACCGCTGAGAAAAAATTGGAAATGCTGGGGGGGGGGGGGCTACAGCCCACTATATGAGCAAGGGCCAAAATTTGACCCTCCCATTCTGAACTTTCCCTGAGTAATGAAAAACCTTCATGCCAAATTTGGTATTATACCACTGAAAAAAAAAAATTGGTAAAAAAAACCACTAAGCATTTCGCCTGGCATGCTAACGTTTCTGCCAGCTCGCTGCCTTCAAACCAACACCCATTACTTGACAATGGGTGTTGGTTTGTTTACATCTCCCATAATTTAGTGGTTCAGCAGAAGAGAATGGTAGAATAAGTACCAGGCTTTAAAATAATACAAAAAGACACAAGTACAGTGATCGAATTGTTTGTTTAAAGGCCTTCAAAAGCCTAAAAACTCTTAACCCCCCCCCCCCCCCGTATGGCTGCAATCCAATGACTGAAACAAATGATAAAAGCAAAGGGAAAATGTATGTGCACGTGTTATAGTAGTACAAGTAACCTTAGCCACAGAACTAAGTCAGCTGCTAATCAAATAGAAAAAAATAATGGATTTTCAGCCAAAATGTGTTATTTTATATTTCAAATTTCACTTACAACTTGCAATGTGTCATCTTTGTTGTTCTTTTGAAGATGAAACATTTTACAAGTTTTAAGTAAACTTTGAAATATAATAAATGTATGTACACACACACACACACACACACACACACACACACACACACACACACACACGCATACATACATGTGCAAAAAAAAAAGGAAATGAAAAAATACAATGTATGTAAATATGAATATATTGTATGTAAGTATATTTATGTGTGTATGCAGAGTATATGTGTGTACCTGCATGCAAACAAGCACACACACACCATAATAATAATAATAATAATAATAATAATAGTTTCAAATTTTTCCACAAGGGGAGCCATTTTGGGGGAGAAGATGAGCTAGTTACATCAACCCAGAATTTCACTGGTACTTAATCTATCGACCCCACAAGGGTGAAAGGCAAAGTCGACCTCGGTGGAATTTGAAATCAGAATGTAGCAATGGGTGAAATGCCACTAAGCATTTCGTCCAGTATGCTAATAAGTCTGCCAGCTTACCGCCCTCGTAATAATAATAATAATAATAATAATAATAATAATAATAATAATAATAATAATAATCCTTTCTACTAAAGCCACAAGTCCTGAAATTTGTTGGGAGGGGACTAGTCAATTACATCAACCCCAGTGCTTCACTGATATTTAATTTATCGACCCTATCAGGATGAAAGGCAAAGTCTACCTCGGCAGAATTTGAACTTAGAATGTAATGACAAGCAAAACACTTAACAGCGCCTTGCACGACATGCTAATGGTTCTGTCAGTTCATCACCTTAATAATAATAATAATAATAATAATAATAATAATAATAATAATAATAATAACAATAATAATAATAATAAGAGTCCCTTTTTCTATGCTCGTATGGGTTAGGTGTCTTGGCATGAAGAGACATGATGAGCTTTATCTTAGAACTGGAGTTTCATGCCACTGTGCTCTTCAAGTGAAAACTGTAGCAACACAGGGTACATAGAACAGGCACATTAAGAACATACCCCCTCATCAAATAGTAACTGATGAAGAGGCAGAAAAATAACAACTAATTGGCAAATGCAAACCAACGAAGAAACAAAAACATGGGAAAATACGCACAGCCATGAATATAAATATGCCACCAAAACTGAGTAGTAACAGTTCTCACCTGAAGATCGCACTGGCATGAAACTTGAGCCACAAAATAGCCATATATTCTACAGCATGTACTGACTATTCTCTCATATTTATTTGTTCAACATATATCAATGCTTACACACACACACACTTACACACACACGTGACAGGATTCTTGTAGTCTCCACTTCCTAAATTCACATGCAACAGGAACGGCATCCAGCAACAGGAAATCTGAATTGAATGCTATCTGACCCATGCAAACATAGAAAAGCAGACATTAAAATAATGATTATATATATATACCTGCACACAAAAACATGTACTTACATACACACACAAGCACACGCACACACCACTGTTAATGATAAGGTCATTAAGTGAAAAAAAATCAACATAGAAATTTTATGATGAAAGGACACCATCCCAAAATAGAGTCAGATATATTATACATAGTGTTTGACTGTGACTTCACGTCTCGCCCCACTAGACTTATTCAAACAGCCTAGCTAAGCTTTGAGGTGTAAAACTGGAAGCCACAGCCAATGACTGCAAGTTTTCTATAACTGTAAATGTATGTGTATGTGTGTGCATGTACCCAGTCTATCTATCTATGTGCGTTTGTGTACATATATATACATATAGACTCAGACACACATATAAAACATACACCTCTCATATATATATATATATATATATATATACACATACACAGATTATGAAATCTATGATGATATAACAAAAATTTTAATTCTCCTGTCTTATTCTGCACTTAAGCACTCACACACACATATGTATATACCAGTTTATTTACATATACATACTTACACATATATACATACATTATATACATATACATAGGCGTAGGAGTGGCTGTGTGGTAAGTAGCTTGCTTACGAACCGCATGGTTCCAGGTTCAGTTCCACTGCATGGCACCTCGGGCAAGTGTCTTCCATTATAGCCTTGGGCCGACCAAAGCCTTGTGAGTGGATTTGGTAGACGGAAACTGAAAGAAACCCGTCATATATATGTATATATATGCATGAGTATGTGTGTGTGTATATGTTTGTGTGTCTGTGTTTGTCCCCCAACATCGCTTGACAACTGATGCTGGTGTGTTTACGTCCCCGTAACTTAGCGGTGTAAAAAAGTCAATACTAAACAGCGGATGTAATGAAGATATATATATGTGTGCATATGTGTGTGTGTGTGTGTGTGTGTGCATGCGTAACTTTGTGCCTGTGTTGATCCCAGATAGCCCTTTGGTAACCAGTGTT
>NC_142934.1:11196446-11226446 GCF_046866305.1 Octopus bimaculoides | reverse complement strand
TCAGTTTCCGTCTACCAAATCCACTCACAAGGCTCTGGTCAGCCCGAGGCTATAATAGTTAAGACACATGGCTAGAATGAAAGGGAGATTTCTTTCTCAGTTACTTAGTCTTCAGAGAATTAAATACGAGGGAAATATCACGAGGATGTCCTTTCCAACATAACAAAAACCAGTTAAAAATCAGTCTTTAAAATGACTGGAATTTAGATAAAATGTGGAAAACTGAAGCCCCAAACTGTTCCAACCAGCATCACTCCATCACCAATCATCATCATCATCATTGGAACTGAAAAACTGGAGTCAAAAGAAGAATGTAATGAATGCAAGATACAATATCCACTGTGATTCCACCATTTTTTCTTTACCATTTTAGTTCCTGCCTATTTTTCACAAGGATTGGCTTTTTCAGTTGTCGGCATAATCAACAAAGAGGATTCACTAAATCAGGAGGAAATTGAATGAAATTTTGGGGCATAAGAAACAGCCAATGTTGACTCTCTCTGTGTGTGTGTGTGTGTGTGTGTTTATCAAATGTGTACACACATACACAAAAGCATTTATATATCAACACTGACTGTCCCCGATGGTAATTATATCCTATATATATATATATATACATACACACACGCATATACATACATACATACATCTCTTTCTCTTTCTCTCACTATATCTATCTATCTATCTCTCTCTATATATATATATATAAATATATATAGACATACGTGTATATATCGGAGCAGCCTTCAGCTTTTTCCATCTAGTATTCTATGCACTATTATCTATAGCTTCCATTGTTAAAAATGATTCTATACACACACACACACACACACACACATGCGCGCACACATAAATCTTCATATAAGAGATGTGAAATCTTAAAGTTGTACACAACATTTAGTGTTGAAAGGACTCAATACTGTTTACAGAGTCAAATTTATCATACATACACAGACACATATGTTATATAAATATATGTGCATGTATACGTATCAATAAATATATGCATGCACACAGACACATGCATTCATATATATATATATATATATATATAAACACACACATATATATACTCTTTTTTACTCTTTTACTTGTTTCAGTCATTTGACTGCAGCCATGCTGGGGCACCGCCTTTAGTCGAGTAAATCGACCCCAGGACTTATTCTTCTTTGGAAGCCTAGTACTTATTCTATCGGTCTCTTCTGCCGAACCGCTAAGTTACGGGGACGTAGACACACCACCATCGGTTGTCAAGCGATGTTGGGGGGGGACATACACAGACACACAAACATATACACATGCATACATATATATATACATAGATACGACAGGCTTCTTTCAGTTTCAGTCTACCAAATCCACTCACAAGGCTTTGGTCGGCCCGAGGCTATAGTAGAAGACACTTGCCCAAGATGTCACGCAGTGGGAATGAACCCGGAACCATGTGGTTGGTAGGCAAGCTACTTACCACACAGCCACTAATGTATACAAGAGTTTTACATTGCAATATTCCTTATAATAATTGTGTGTATTTTTACATATGAATGTCCGTGTGTGTGTATATAAATGTTTGTGACCATGTATATATGTGTGTATATACACACACAAACACACACACACATATACATGCACTCATGCATACACAAACAAGTACAATACACATACATAAATGAGAGAAAAAGAGAGAGAGAGAGACAGACAGACAGACAGACAGACAGACAGACAAGTAGTCAGAAATTTAAATTGTACATGGCTGCTCCAGCATCCAAACTATATCACACATACACACACACACACACACACACACACACACACACACACACACATACACACGCCCATCTACACACAAGTGAGTGTGATATTTTGGCTGCTTGACTTTATCAGAAACAGGAATTGTTGCAAACTGCATCTGCTTCCCACCAGCTCCTCATGCCGCCACGACCCCTGTCCCCGTTCCTGCCATCTTCTCCATCATCTCCTACTCATAAATAATAACTCCTATGAGGTGTTTTCCCCCCGCACCCCCCACCCCCACCCCACCCCACTAAATTTCAATATTCTTTATGTATTTCAATCATTACTCATCTGCAGGCAGACAGGCAGGCATTGTCAAGTATTTGTTCGGCTGTTAAGGATGGCACCATCCAGCCATAAAACCACCCCCACATTCCAGTGACATGTGTTCCGCAACACATACACACACACACACATGCAATCGTCGCTGTACAATTTGTACTCAAACAGCTGCCACTATGGTAGCGGCATCTCTTTCTACCTTGTGTCACCTGTACTTTCAACCCAAAGCGGAGCAGTGGTGGATAGGGTGGGTCGTGTTTGGGACTCTATTTCCTTCACAAAATCCACCAGAAATGGTAGAGAAATCTACCTAAGAAGGAGAGCATGGAACGAGAGTGCTCTATGTCATCAGTCGGTTTGCTAGAAATAGCAGCTAAATCTACCTCAGAGAACACCCTATTGTTCTAAAAAAAAAAAGAAGGACATGAGTAATAATTCCTAAGATACGCTATTTTTTTGTTTTATTTGTTTAGGCTATTGGACTGTGGCCATGCTGGAGCGTTTTGTCAAACAAATTGACCTTGTACTTCTTTCTTTCTTTTTTCTTTTTAAGCCTGATAGTTATTCATACCAGTCTCTTATATTGAATCACCAGGTTGCAAGGATGTAAACAAACCAACACAGGTTGTTAAGCGGCTGGTTGGGGGACAAATACAAACATAAAGACAGACACACACATGATGGGCTTCCACACAGTTTCCATCAACCAAATTTACTCACAAGGCATTGGTCAACCTGGGGCTTATAGTAGAAGACATTTGCCTTAAGTACCACACAGAGGGACTGAACCTGAAACCACATGGCTACAAAGCAAGCTTCTTAACCACACAGCCATGGCTGCACACTGGTCTCTTATATTGAATCACCAAGTTTCAAGGATGTAAACAAACCAACACAGGTTGTTAAGTGGCTGGTTGAGGGACAAACCACAAACAAAGATAGACACACACATGATGGGCTTCCACAAAGTTTCCATCTACCAAATCCACAACAATGCTTTGGTTGACCTGGCGCTATAGTGGAAGACACTTGCCCAAGATACCACACAGTGAAATTGAACCTGAAACCACGTGGCTAGCAAAGTAAACTTCTTAACAACACAGCCATGTTTGTAACTATATGCCTAGAGAAAAGAGCACGAAGATGGGGAATGGTCGTGATTGCTATTGAGGGATGTCCAGTGATGGTTGAACTGGGGGTAAATTCTATTCAAGGCAATGACAGACTCTCTAGCTCAGTGATTTTTCACCATTTTTTCTGTAGCTCGCACTCCCCACCCTTTATTAAAGTAGTTGTTATGCCTGGTGCCCCACCCAAAGTGACTGGTGGGGAATCAAAACTAAACAAACTTAACATTTTACTCGTTTCAGTCATTTGACCATGGCCATGCTGGAGCACTGCCTTTAGTCAGACAAATCAACCCCCAGAACTTATTCTTTGTAAGCCTAGTACTTATTCTATTGGACCCTTTTGCTGAACTGCTAAGTTATGGAGACATAAACACACCAGCAACTGTTGTCAAATGATGGTCAGGGCACAAACACAGACACACAAACATATAAATATATATGATGGGCTTCTTTCAGTTTCCATCAACAAAATCCACTCACAAGGCTTTGGTCACCCAAGGGTATAATAGAAGACATTTGCCCAAAGTGCCACGCAGTGGGATTGAACCTAGAACCATGTGGTTGATAAGCAAGCTACTTACCACACAGCCACTCCTGCACCCCCAGCTCTCTTAAAAAATTGCCAAAATTTGAAACTGGTGGCAAGTTGGCAGAAACTGTTAGCACACCAGGTAAAACGTTTGGCAGTATTTTGTCTGTCTTTTATGTTCTGAGTTCAAATCCTGCTGAGGTTCACGTTACCTTTTATCCTTTCAAGGTCAATAAAAATAAGTATCAGTACAGCACCAGGTGGGAATTAATCAACTTGCTTCCTCCCCTGAAATTACTGGCCTTGTGCCAAAATTTGAAACCAATTTTAAAATTTTACTCAAAAAAAGGACTGTATAAGCTTTTAATAGTGAAATGATAAAAAAAATTAATAAAGACAAAAGCTGCAAATTTATTTTATTCATTACAAGTTAATGACTTCCCTGATGAAATCTAGCGAAATTTTCCAGGGCTGTGGAGTCAGAGTCATGGAGTTGGTAAAACTATACTGACTCCGACTTACGACTCACAATATCTTTACTGGGGTCAATCTAATCTACTGGGCCCCCTCTCCGCAAATTTTGGGCCTTGTGCCCAGAGTAGGGAAGACTATCTTTATTCTTTAATTGTATTGTCGTATTTGTTGGCACTCCGCCGCTTACGACGTCGAGGGTTCCAGTTGATCTGATCAACGGAACAGCCTGCTCGTGAAATTAACGCGCAAGTGGCTTAGCACTCCACAGACACGTGTACCCTTAACGTAGTTCTCGGGGATATTCAGCGTGACACAGTGTGACAAGGCTGACCCTTTGAATTACAGGCACAACAGAAACAGGAAGTAAGAGTGAGAGAAAGTTGTGGTGGAAGAGTACAGCAGGGTTCGCCACCATCCCCTGCCGGAGCTTCGTGGAGCTTTAGGTGTTTTCGTTCAATAAACACTCACAACGCCCGGTCGGGGAATCGAAACCGCGATCCTATGACCGCGAGTCTGCTGCTCTAACCACTGGGCCATTGCGCCTCCATGAGATGGAGAGGAAAAAAAAAAAATGATGGAAATATCTAGATTCCCAAGGGAACGGTAACGTCTATGTTGCGAGCTTCTGTTGTAGATGATCACTTGGCTTGCCAAATCACCCACGCTTCACACCTGCTGTCTTAAAAGTGAAGAATGCATAAGCGAATGTAGACCTAGGCATGCTAAGTGTTTTAAAAAAATAAAAGATGGAGAGGAAAAAAAAAAAATGATGGAAATATCTAGATTGGAATGTTGTTGATCAATAGGCCAGCTTGATATATCCTGGATAATATAAGAGATATACAACAACAGCTTGTACTATTGTTGCCAAGAATGTGGAATTGGAATATAGGATACAACAAAGTGATAGAAGGAACTGAAGCCATCTGAATAGAAATTTCATTCTGTGGTTTTTATCAAAATCAACTCAATTATTTAGAAAATGAAAATTCTTCCCCATCTGAGATATGGATTATCGAGAAAATATAGGATAATACAACAACTGCCGATTACATTTTCAGATTGTTGTTGATGATGTTGTTTAGTTCCAAGTTATCTCTGATTGAACAGACCATGCTCAAAGACTTTCCAAGCATGACCATCCAACTTTTTTTCTGCAGTCATATTATGATTTAAGCTACATTATCCAATGTGTTCTTTTTATAGAGACTCTTGCAGCATGAGAGAGACTTGGCTGCTATTTCTGGCAGAACGAGTGACCACAAATAGACTTCCTATGTATGTGATAATGTAACAGTTGCTGATTGCAATTTAGATTATTGATGTTGTTATTGGTTTAACTCCAAACTGTCTCTGATTGAACAATCAATACTCAAGTATTTTCTGGCCATGACCATCCAACCATTTGTAGTCGTATTATAATTTAGACGACATTACGCAATGCATTCTTTTCAAAGACAAGAAGGTAGTATTTGAGAGAAATTTGGCTGCTATTTCTAGCAGATCGAGTGACCACATATAGGCTCCTTTTTTGGGGATGTTAAGATTTTGCATCAGGGAACAATGTAGCAAAGTCCTTTTCAATAACAGTAAGGTAGAATTTGAGAGAGATTTGGCTGCTATTTCTAGCAAGACGGGTGACCACATATAGGCTTCTTGTTGAGTTGTTCAGGTTTTGCATCAAGGAATAATTTGGCATAAAACACAGTACAAGTTATTTATTTGTAATCCATATAAGAGTGGCTGTGTGGTAAGTAGCTTGCTTACGAACCACATGGTTCTGGGTTCAGTCCCACTGCGTGGCACTTTGGGCAAGTGTCTTCTACTATAGCCTTGGGCCGACCAAGGCTGGTGTGAGAGACCAGATCTGGCCAGTTTGAACATAAAACAGGCAGAATACTTTTGGCCGGATATGGCCGGTTTAAATGCTAAAGAGTTAAACACACAAACACACGCACACACACAATTGACTGGATATATTGGTTTCAAATTTTAGCACAAGTCCAGCAATTTTGGGGGAAGGGGACAAATCAATTTCATCGACCCCAGTAGTCAACTGGTACTTATTTCATTGACCCTGAAAGGCAAAGTCGACCCCAGCGGAATTTGAACTCAGAACATAATGCCAGATGAAATGCTGCTAAGCATTTCGCCCAACATACTAACAATTCTGCCAGCTTACCACTTTACCGGCTGGAAATATTACATTTAAAACTAAGGCAACAGACCGACAGAATTGGTACTGCAGCAGACAAAAATTCTTAGCAGCATTTCTTTTGTTTTTGCATCGTGAGTTCAAATGCCACCATGGTCGACATTGTCTTTCATCTTTTCTGGTTCTATAAAATAAGTGTTAGCTGAGCAGTGGGCTAATCTAATTGATATAGCCCCTTCCCCCAAATTCCTGACCTGGTGCCAAAATTCGAAATCAATTTTACATTGAAAACTATTTTGTTATTTAGTGAAAAGTACTGCAGACTTTTCAATTTCTTTCTTGTTTAGAAACTTCATAGTATTAACCACAGAATCAAAACATTTATCCGCTTAAACTACTTGTCACAAATATTTCTTCCGAACACCAAAATTCCTTCTAGCCATATCAAATTCTATACAAAAACAATAACAAGATGACATGGACGAGATATAAATTCAGTGCTTACCAAGAAATGAAATTCTCGTCGTTCTAAAGCTATTTGCATATTGGCTAATATTGTGTTGGAGTGAAATACTTTTTATTGGTACTAGTAATTCTAAAAACCTAAACACTGGCCAAGCATTAAAAATATGACCATTACAAATAATATTGATACAGAACTGGAACTAAAGAAAAGGAAAAGTATTAAAAGCATGTTTTATGTCTTCAGGGGTTGTTTAAAGCTTGTGTTTTGCTCAGTTTTCGGAGCGTAAAAATTAACCTTTTCTTTATCATATTTTCATTGATATACACTGCTTTGGAAAATAATCTTTTATCTTTTTCTTGTTTCAGTCATTGAATTGCAGCCATGCTGGGGCACTGCCTTAAAGAATTTTAGTCAAATGAATCAGCCCCAGTATTTATTATTTCTTTGGTAAAGCCTGATACTTATTCTATCGGTCTCTTTTGCCGAACTGTTAAATTACAGGAACGTAAACACACCAACACCGGTCGTCAAGCAATGTGGGTGGGGGACAACACATACACAAAGGGTGTGCGTGGACACGGACACAAAATGGACATCTTTCAGTTTCAGTCAACCAAATCCACTCACAAGGCATTGGTCAGCCTGGTGCTATAGTATGAGGTACTTACCCAACTACTTATTTTATCGACTGTGAAAGGATGAAAGGCTAAGTCAACCTTGGTGGTATTTGAACTCAGAACGTAAAGACAGAGGAAATGCTGCTAAGCATTTTGTCCGGCATTGTAACAGCTCTGCCACCTTGCTGCCTTAGTTTTAAAGATAATATTTCCAATCAATAAAGCGGTGAGCTGGCAGAATCATTAGCACGCCAGGCAAAATGCTTAGCGGCATTTTGTCTGTCTGCTTTGGGTTCAAATTCCACCAAGGTTGACTTTGCCTTTCATCCTTTTTTGAGGGTCAATAAATTAAGTATCAGCTGAACACTGGGGTCAATGTAATCGACTAACACCCCCTCCCCCAAAATTCTTGGCCTTGTGCCAAAATTTGAAACCCATATTTCTAGTTAATAAGGTGGCAAGCTGGTTGAATAAGTAGCATGGCAGGCAAGATGCTTAGCAGTCTTCATGTTCTGAGTTCAAGTACCGCTGGGGTCGACTTCAGTCCCATGCTTAGCAGTATTTCATACGTCTTCATGTTCTGAGTTCAAGTTCCGCTGGGGTCGACTTCAGTCCCACTTATCCATGGCGGTGGGACTGAAACCAGAACTATGTCATTGGGAAGCAAACTTCTTAACCACACAGCCATACCTGCACCTATAATCCCAGATAATCTAATATCTGTTATTTTCATTCAAAAGAACAACAACTACAGCATGTGGAATTAATAAGTGCACAATCCAAGTCCACAACAAAATATCTGCAGTGGACTTGAAACCGAAAACCTTTGAGAAATCAGCTACTCTACGCATGGAATTAGAAACTCACCAAACAATAGAGAAACAGGCATTCTAACAATGATAACGGAAAGTGAGAAGCTTAAGAATTATTTCAAATGAGAAGCCTTATGGATACGACCAGAGGCAGCAAAACTTCCCAGCAAACAACGAGTGGATATGGTAAGGATGGTGGCTGGGATACCGGCAGTGGTTGATTCAGAAGGGCAAGAAGAAAATAGCAGTGGCAGTAGTTAGCCATTAAGGAGGGAAATTTATAGAAGCAGTTTGAATTGAGAAAGCAACGTAGAAACAGTTCCTGTTTCTTTTCAATAAAATTATAAATTATATCATAATTCTAGTGGGAAATTATTTGTTTTAATCAATATATTAATCAATAGTAAACTAATGGTAAACCATTTTTCTAGTCTTTTGTAAAGACAGCATACTCCATATTACTGATAGTGGAATGACATTTATATTCAATATGCCAGTGAATACAATGAAAGATTTACTGTTCTGTTGTGATTATGGAAAAACAACACACAACATAAAGAACACCATTATATTTTTCGAGTTAATTTCAAAAGAGTAACAAAGAGAACGAAAGCTTTGCAGAAATCAAATTTAACAGACACTAAGTGTTAAGTCATATCTGGAGAACACATTTTATTGATAATATTGTACTTTCAACTGACATAAAGGGGTTGACAAGCAACAACAATAAGCTCTCCCCGCCACCACCACCGTCACCAACACATACAACAAGATACATTGGAGATTTCACTCTCTTTGTTAGTGAGTAGTTGTGCTGCTGTTGTTGTTATTGTTGTTGTTGCTTGCTGTTGTTATTGTCTTCATCACTGATGCAGCAGCATTTATTTTCTGCAGTGTGAATTTCCACTGCTGTAAAACTTGCTTGCATTCTGGAAAAGAGGCAGCGTCAGAGCTGATCTCAGATCGATTGACAGTCGGGTATGAATAGCTTTCCTTCACCAGATTGATAGATGAGGTCAGAGGTGTCACAGCTCAATAATATAGTTAATAACAAGCAGTTGGGCCCATTCTGCTTTTGTTATTGTAATGGCACAGCAACGACAAAACAGACGGATATGCTGGGTTTATAATTACTAAAGCTGTATGTAGAATGGCAGTGGCATTATCGAATTGTATACTGAGAATGCTGAAAGGCAGCGGACCTAACAGATTTACCATTCAAAAGAGAACAGCAAGACTTGGTTGAAGTAAAGAGACAAGAGAAAGCAACACAAACAAAGCAAACAAGAACCATAATCTCTTTTCTCTCTGAATTGTGTTTGCGTGTGTATATGTATATGTATGCATTATAGTTCTGTATGTCTACATGTATGCTGTTCATGTGTGTGAACATGTGCATGTATATTGTATGTGTGTACGAATGCATACTGTATCTCTATGTATGCACGTAAGCTGTTCTTGTATGTGAACATATACAGGCATACTTCTGCTTGTATTGTGTGCATGTGAGTATGTAAGTGTCTATGTGTATGGCAGCATTGTGTAGTGTGTCCATATATTTTAGCTGCAATATAAATACAAATGAAAAATTAAAAACTGGTATAATTACAGACAAAAGTTGCTTGTGTTCTGATCTTACGGAGAGAAAGTAATGTTCAAAATGCTTGATTGAGTTTCAAAAGAGAGGTGTTTGTAGGAGGTTTTATTGGAAATTGTGTTACTTGCTTTACTTTTTCTTTCTCTTCTTTCTTTTTTTATTATTATTATTCAATACACAAAAGATTCAGTGTTGTCCATTTTAAAATATAATTGCTAGGTGACGATTTACTAGATTTCAAGTATAACAGCTATCATGTGTTTATTGGGAGAAAACTGTATAACATGATGTCATACGACGATCGACGCCAGGAAGAAACTAAATGGGAAATATAAAATCAAACGAGTATGGTGACGACGGGGAGGGAGCTGAGTATAACATTATACCACATCGATATTAGGAAAGAATGGTATGACTGATCCAAGAGACTAGAATCGAGTCGACATTACAAGAGAGACCATTATTTTAAAACATCACAATATCTGTGGATACGCAAACAACATTATTATTGCATGGGAAATCAGTGTTGGCAAAAATCAATATACTGAAACAAGATTTCTTTTCTTTATATCAGCCAGCCTATACAAGTGAACTAGCTTCACCAGATACGGGGGGAGATTTGTGTGGAATATTGGATGTACGAATAATGCTGTTGGCCGTCACATAGGGAGATCAAACTCTACTCGTGGCATCTGGATCAGAGAAGCCGTGAGATTAGCCGATATTCTCACATAGCTGTGGGTAGTTGGAGAAACAGGATAACAGGCTGGACACTTAGCAAAAAAAAACTGGAATCCAAGCTTAACACCTGACTTTTAAAAGCAGTCTTAAACATACCTTGGAGAACTCGTCCCACCAAGAAACAGCTGTATGGAGATCTCCTGCCTGTTTCCACCTGCTTCCGCTATGCAGGACATTGCTGGCGAGTTAAACAAGAGGTGACAAGTTGACCCATTGCTATGGATGCCAAAGCATGACCGTACTTGAGCAGATTGTCCAAACACAACATATGTAGATCAACTCACCAGAGACACTGAATGCTTCACAAAAGACTTCCCTCGATGCAGGACTGAGATGGAAAACGTAGATGGGTTTAAAAATGACCAAACAAGCTCAACCAAATGACATTGATTCAGAGAAATGTCAACATTTGAGCAAACCTAGAATTTGATTCCTCTAGACATTGTGTTGCTCTAATTCTCTGCAATATTTCACTTATGAAGTTCAGTAACTTCACTATTAAACTTGAACTAGCTACGAGGATATGGAATTGGGCTACAAGTGACCCCCAAATCCTAGTTTCCATCTACCAAATCCACTCAAAAGGCTTTGGTGAGTCCGAGGTTATAGTAGAAGACATTTGCCCAAGGTGCCACGCAGTGGGATTGAACCCGGAACCATGTGGTTGGTAAGCAAGCTACTTACCACACAGCCACTCCTGCGCCTATTTGTTTACAAAACAAATATAAGATTTTTAAAAAATTGTCAACTTTTATTATATTCATTATATATATTTATTTTCGGTATAAATTGATATTACTAAAAAATATTACCTGTCCCTGGTACATTGGGGGGGGGGGGGGGACTGCCAGTTCGCCCATATCAGGCAGTCTGAGAAGCACTGCTCTAAGCTACAGAAGTGTCCAAAATAATAACACTTGAAAAACCTTGTTGTTCAGTACGATAGCAGTGGCCAGTGATCAACAAAGACTACGTTCATCATCATCATCATCATCATCGTTTAATGTCCGCTTTCCATGCTAGCATGGGTTGGACGATTTGACTGAGGACTGGTGAAACCAGATGGCTACACCAGGCTCCAATCTGATTTGGCAGAGTTTCTACAGCTGGATGCCCTTCCTAACGCCAACCACTCAGAGAGTGTAGTGGGTGCTTTTACGTGTCACCCGCACGAAGGCCAGTCAGACGGTACTGGCAACGGCCACGCTCAAAATGGTGCATTTTATGTGCCACCCGCACAAGAGCCAGTCCAGGGGCACTGGCAACGATCTCGCTCGAAAATCCCACGAAGGCCAGCCAGGCGGCACTGGCAACGGTCACGCTCAAAATGGTGCATTTCATGTGTCACCCGCACAAGAGCCAGTCCAGGGGCACTGGCAACGATCTCGCTCGAAAAATTTCATGTGTCATTTGAGAAACAATATTAGAGATGAGGAGAAAGTGTCCACAGATCTCTTTGGTCTTGTGCTTCACAATATGAGATGTTTGGAACACTCATAGCTGTCCACAGTAGGTAACGAGAGATTTCTGGAGGTGTTAACAGTAACAGAATGATTCCCTATTCAAGGAGAGAGACATCTCTCGTCTGTTTAATAACATGGAACGAAAGTTAAACCCAGCCCTTAGGAAATCTGGAGAGGTTTTGAGGAAACACACACACATGCTATATTATAGTTGTGAAGTTCTTAGGTTCGTAATGTCAGACTGAAAAAGACTAACATTGATGGTGGTGTTGGCAGAGGCGTAAAATAGTTTTCATTCAGACAGAGCAAGCTATGTCTTGTTATAATAAACTTACAGAAGAGGGTAAATAGAAGCGATTGGTTGCCACTTGCCAAGTCAGCAAAAAGGTTTCGTTCTTTTAAAGGGAAATATGTGAGACTAAGAAAAGTGTTTGTCGTTTGTTTGAGTGAAATAAATAGAAAACTAGAAAGCATAACTGGTTGTGTAGTTTATTTGCCAGGACTTTTGGTTTTCTATTCAAGCGATTAAGAAAAGAAAATTAAAACTGATAAAAGGTGCAAGTTAGATAATAGAACAGAAAAGAGATTTTAAGATATTTGAGACATGAAAGAAAATTCAGGAAGTAAAAACGAGAGAAAGAGAGAGAGAAAGAGGGAGATGTAAAGGAAATCTTATTAAGGGGAATTCAGAAAATGAATTATCTATTGTCAGTAATTATGATCAATGACAGCAACAACAAAACGAACAAGGAAAACAATGACCTTCGTTAGCTTCATCAAAAGATAAACAGTATCAAGTTAGTTTGGTTACTTCCTGTAAGTGGGGACTGTTTGGGCAGCTTAATCAGATATTGTTACCAGTAACCTACTTTTAAGCAACCAAATATTTTGTAGCCACGGCCCATCTAGAGAAACTAGATTTGCAGAGTGGCAGATTGTGTACTAAATGTGTAGGAAAGAAAGAAAGAAGAAAAAGAAGAAGCAACGCCCATCAACACTAGACAAACACTAGATTCTCTGTCTCTCTCTCTCTCTCTTTCTGCCACTTAAAATGTTAAAATGAATAAACAACGAATACTTTTCTTAACTAATGATCTGTTGTAAACGTTATATAAAGAAGAGATCCAACTTTTTTTTTATCGTTTCACCACCCCTCCCACCCTGAAGACAATCGACCCTGGCTGGCCCGACACCCTCCGACCCACCTGCAAAAACCGATAAATAAATAAACAAACAAACAAACAAACAAACAAACAAACAAACAAACAAACAAATAGATAGATAGATAGATAGATAGATAGATAGATAGATAGATAGATAGATAGACAGACAGACAGACAGACAGACAGATAGATAGATAGATAGATAGATAGATAGATAGATAAATCGCCATAGAAAAAAGAAACAAAAATTTACAAAGATCACTTCTTAAAATATTACACAAAACATATTTTGTAGTAGTAATAGTTACTAAGACATCTTTAAAATCAAAAGTTAGATTCATAAAACAAGCAAGCACACACACACATTTATTCATATATATATATATATATATATATATATATATATATACTAATCAATGAAGTGAGAAAAGGAGTAGTAGAGAAATCAGTCGAAGTAGTAATAATAGTCATTATGGTGGTTGTGGTAATAAGCAGAGCAAGAAGAAAGGGAAAAGCGTTTTCGCATGCTTCTAAATAAACACTATAAATTAGATTTAGAGAAAAATATTAGTGACTCAGGCTGAAATGACATCACAATAAATGGATTACCTTACAGTGTATAGCGCCAGTATTCCGCAGAACTACGAAAAATACACTGACGCTGTTTGCAAAGCTTAATACACACATCAGCTAAGCCATACCGGCAGGTCAAACCATGTAATGATAGAGATAGTAAGATAGATAATAGATAGCTAGATAGCTAGATAGATAGATAGCGAGAGAGAGATAGATACATAGGTGCGAGGCAGGTAATTGAGTTGTCGGTTGGCGATATATAGGAGAGGCAAATAAAACAGTCACAAACAATATATATATATATATATATACGTATGTATGTATGTATGTATGTATGTATTTATACACACATATACACGCATGATAATATGTAGGTGAGGCAAGTCTATTGTGAGCATTGAATATGCGAATGAGACAGATAGGTGATTCATACTGGAATGACAGCAATTATGAAGAATCAACTAACTCCACACAAAACTATAAATGATTTTGTATTCAGTCGCTATGACAAAAGAAAGGGAGAGAGTATGGTCACCGAAGAAGATTCCGAAGCGGGGAAGGAGGAGGGGAAGAAAAAAAGACGAAAGGAAAATGTATGATTTTAAGTTGGGTTGATTACGAGTTTTCCCTACGTTTTGTCAAAAACATCAAACACACTTTCTTCTCTAGCAAACGAGAGGCAAGGGTATTTGAGACTATCTTTGTCAACAGATTTCACAAACGGGCTTTAGAAATTGGTTACGAAGACTGGAAATAAATGAAGATAAGGTTTTAAAGCAAAACTGTACTGCAAGTCTCTGAACATCAGCGCTTGTTTCGGAAAAACAACCCATGCGTGTCAAACAAGTTCGAGATCTGTGGATCAGAATCGGTGCAGCATCAAATAGAATGCTTGTGTAGTTTTTAGCTAAACCTCCCCTTTTGCAGTTTGCGTTCAAAAATTTGTTAGCTCAACTTCGCCTTTCATTCTTCCATGGTTGATAAAATCCAGTCAAGTACCGGAGTCGGTGTAAACTCACTGTCAGTCTTCTCCAGTGCTTATGTTGGAAATCATCATCATCATCACCACCATCATCGTCACCATCATCAGTAGTAGTAATAGTGGTTGAGAGCTGGCAGAATCCTTGGCACATTGGAAAACAAATGCTTAATGGCGTTTAATTTGTCTTTTAAGTTCTGAGTTCAAATTCCACTGAGGTTGACTTTGCCTTTTTTTTCTTTTCTTTTCTTTCTTTTTTTTTTTTTTTGGTACCAGTTGAGTGCTGGGATCAATGAAATAAATACCAGTGGAACACTGGGGCCCAATGTTATTGACTAGTCTCCGCCACCAAAATTTCAGGCCTTATGCTAGAGTAGAAAGGATTGTTGTTGTTGTTGTTGTTGTTGTTGTTGTTGTTATTGTTATTGTTAATGTTATTGTTGTTATTATTATTATTATTATTATTATTATTATTATTATTATTATTATTATTATTATTAAGAAGAAGAAGAAGAAGAAGAAGAAGAAGAAGAAGAAGAAGAAGGTGGTGAGCTGGCAGAACTGTTAGCATGCTGAGCAAAGTACTCAGCAGTATTTCAGCGGTCTTTATGTTTTGAGTTCAAATTCCACCATAGTCGACTTTGCCTTCCATCCTTCCAGGGTCGGTAAAATAAGTTCCAGTAGAGAACTGAAATTGCTGGCCTTGTGCCAAAATTTGAAACCATTGTTATTATCATCATCATCATCATCATCATTATTATTATTATTATTATTATTATTATTATTAAGGTAGTTAGCTGGCAGATTCGTTAGCATGCCGGACGAAATAATTAGCGGTATTTTGTCTGTCTTCCCATTCTGAGTTCAAATGCCACCAAGGTCGACTTTACCTTTCACCCTTTCGGGGTCGATAAACTAAGTACCAGTTATGCACTGGGATCAAAGTAATCGACTCATCTCCTCCCACCAAAATTTCAGGCCTTGTGCTTATAGTAGAAAGAATTATCATTATTATTATTATTATTATTCAGTAGTTTTATTTTATAACTTGCTTTCACTTCACTACCGAGCGCAGCTCTGCGTGCCTTGGGTATGTGCTGTGGTTTGCTGTGATGCTCTTATTATTATTATTATTATTATTATTATTATTATTAGTTTGACTTTTTCTTTGTATTTGTACAAGCTGGCTCCAAGATTCACCCAGAGACCTCAAGAGACAAGAAGTTAGAAGTTCATGTCGGTGTTATGCCTAGGGTACCATATATTTGGTTTTGCAAAGATTATTATTATAATTATTATTATTATTCAGTAGTTTTATTTTTATAACATGCTTTCACTTCACTACCGAGCGCAGCTCTGTGCGCCTTGGGTATGTGCTGTGGTTTGCTGTGGTGCTCTTATGTTTACTGTATTGAAAGTGTTTTGCGTAGAATGTGTGCAGTACCCAGTAGTGCAATTTTCTGTATGTTATATATATTTGTAAGTCCTGGTATTTTTGTTATGTATTTGTCTGAATATTTTTTTTATTATACCTAAGGCACCTACTATGATAGGAATTGTTTCTGTTTTTAGATTCCACATTCGAGTTATCTCTATTTCCAGGTCTTTGTATTTTGAAAGTTTTTCCATTTCTTTTAGATAAACGTTGTCATCTGCTGGTATTGATACATCAATTAGAAAGCCATTATTATTATTATTATTCCATTGCTATGAAGATACACAGTCTTTTAGACACTTTCAGCATAAGATGTAAAAACTAATATAGATAAGTTTTGAGATGAATTGAGAAATGCGTTTATAAATGAAATGAATTTTGTTAAATACGAGAGAAACCTTATTTGCGAACTGATGATTGCTTTCAATATGGATTAACTGTAAACATTTAGCTTCTTCTTTTCTTTTTTTTCTTTTTTTCGTTTTCTGGCATCATTGGTTATAGGTTTCCAATGAGACAATCACTGGGTCATTGCATTTCCAATAGCAAACGTGGTGAGGGTTGATGGAGTAGCTGTGGAATTTGAGTGAAATACCTCAAAATATTTCTTTGCTTGTTTGTTTTTAATTCTTCATCATCATCATCATCATCATTTAACATCCATCTTCCATGCTGGCATATATATACTCTCTTTTACTTGTTTCAGTCATTTGACTGCGGCCATGCTGGAGCACCGCCTTTAGTCGAGCTAATCGACCCCGGGACTTATTCTTTGTAAGCCTAGTACTTATTCTATCGGTCTCTTTTGCCGAACCACTAAGTGACGGGGACGTAAACACACCAGCATTGGTTTGTCAAGCAATGCTAGGGGGGACAAACACAGACACACAAACACACACACATACATATATATATGCATATATACGACGGGCTTCTTTCAGTTTCCGTCTACCAAATCCACTCACAATGCTTTGGTCGGCCCGAGGCCGTAGAAGACACTTGCCCAAGATGCCACGCAGTGGGACTGAACCCGGAACCATGTGGTTGGTAAGCAAGCTACTTACCACACAGCCACTCCTGCGCCTATCTATATATATATATATATATATATATATATATATATATATATATCATTATCATCATCATTATTATTTAACGTCCACTTTTCATGTTGGCATGGGTTAGACAGATTGACTGGAACTGGTAAGCTGGAGCGCTGCACTGGGATTCCCGTTTGATTTGGTATGGTTTCTATGGCCGAATGCCCTTCCTAACGCCAACCACTCCATAGTGTGTAATGGGTACTTTTTACGTGCCACTGGCATGAGTGCCATTTACGTGACACTGGCAATGGCCTTCACTATGGTTTCACTTGGTTTGATGAGTCTTCTCAAGCACAGCATATCACCAAATGTCTTGGTCACTTGTCATCGATTCCATGAGGTGATGTGTGTGTGTGTGTGTGTGTTTAAGTTCTGAGTTCAAATTCCACTGAGGTTGATTTTGCCTTTTTTTCTTTTTTTTTTTTGTACCAGTTGAGTGCTGGGGATCAATGAAATAAGTACCAGTGGAGCACTGGGGCCAATGTTATTGACTAGTCCCCTCCACCATATGTATATATGTTGATAGAAAGACATGTATGTAAACACACACACACACACCATGACCACCACCCCAACTCCTGCCAACACAAAATTGCTGGCCTTGTGCCAAAATTTGAAATTAATATTTGTAATGACGATGATGATGATGATGTGGGTGATGATGGCTGCTGCCACCTCCACTGCTGCTGCCGCTGCCATTTTGACAATAGCATTATCCTTGCATATTTTTGCCATAGCAGTGAACTTGTATATTAAATCTAGGTATGAGCAAAATATAAACAGAATGAAAGGAATCTAGTTCAAGCAGATGGATATTTAAAGAAATTTCGGCATACACAGGGTTCTGGCTGCTTCCAGCTACATACAGACGAAGATGAAGATGCCATTTGGAGGCATTTGGACAGAAATGGTAAATTGGATGATTGAATGGTATTAACTTTTGCTTCCTTTTCCTTTTTTGCATATTTTAAGCATTTCTTTCATTGTTGTTCTTCAGAAATAAGGACAACAGCATCTTAAATACCTAACAAGCTCCTTTGGAATAGAAATATATAAGCAGAGTCGTGGAAGAGGAAGACGTGGTCGAAATATCATTATAAATGAGCTGTTAAAATTTTAACAAAGACTGGAAAGGCTCTGATAGTGCAAGCACGAAGAAGGAAATAGCTTTGAACATTATGTTCAATTATATATCTATCAATTTGGTTTGTTTAAGTCTGCACACTGACACATTTTCAGAGATGAAGCAGGTGTTTTACAGCTGGATTCTTCTCTTAATCATTGTGAACCAACTTTGTTGTAACTAAGAAGTCTGTAGCAGCTTGTATATTTGCTTAGCAGCTCGATAAATTTATGAACACACTTTAGATAAATAGCTTATTAGTTTAACCACTTTACTACGGAAAGTAGAATTCACATGTTTCACATCTACTCCTCCATATTTTCTTTTCGTTTGTTACTCTTGGAATGGAAAAACGGTGCCCATAATCTTCCCGAGCAGTCTCAGACCTAACAGGGAGATTTTGGTAATTTATTGGAGCTGATTTTGCGGACTAGTGTACAGAAAGGAAAACGAGTTGTATGGGTGTAAGTTTAAATGGAATTGGCAAAGATTCACCATGTTAAAGAGAGCAGAAGCTATTTTAGAAACGGTACAAGAGAGAGCCAAAGTGCAATCAATGGATACTGTTTGAAAAGTGTAAATAAATGTAGATCTAGCAGTAAATGAATATTATCTGAAATTATTTCTATAGAAGTGTCACCATTGTTGTCAGCATCAGTTTGATATTCTCCTTTGATGGCATAGGTTGGACAGTTTAAAAAGATCCATCATCCTTATCATTGTTTAATGTCTTCCTTCCATGCTGGCATGGGTTGGACGGTTTGACAAGGAGCTGGTCAGGCAGATGACTGCACCGTACTTCTGTGTCTGTTTTGACACAGTTTTTACGGCTGGATGCCCTTCCTGTCACCAACCACACAGCACAGTGGGTCGAGTGCTTTTTACATGGCACCAGCACAACTGAGGTCAGTTTTTGGCATGGTTTTTACAGCTGGATGCCCTAACAAAAGCCAACCACTTCACAGTGTAGACTGGATGCTTTTTAAGTGACACCAGCACAGGCAAGATCATCAAGTAACTTGCAAGACAAAGAATGTTTGAGAGGGGGGGGGGTCTCGTATCGTGTTTTGTGGTCTCTTCAAATGTTTGCCCCAGTATATAGACTAAGTTCTACTGGTGTTCTTACTTATATTACCAAACTTCTTCCCAGCTCTCCTGTACACAAGAGAGAGGACCATGTCATACTCCAAAGCCTCAGTTTTTGGCAGGTTTTCTCTGGCTCGTCGCCCTTCCTAACGCCAACCATTTTACAGCATATTTTAGAATGAGATGCATTTGTGTTTTCTAAGAGATCAATGAACTGCATTTCAAACCTTCAGTACTTTTGTGACTCTTTGTAAAATAGTTTTGGCTTTCTGAAGAAAAAAAGGTTGCAACAGAAAATGATTAGGAGTGGCTGTGTGGTAAGTAGCTTGATTATCAACCACATGGTTCTGGGTTCAGTCCCATTGCGTGGCACCTTGGGCAAGTGTCTTCTACTATAGCCTCGGGCTTGTGAGTGGATTTGGTAGACGGAAACTGAAAGAAGCCCATCATATGTATATGTTTGTGTGTCTGTGTTTGTCCCCTCAACATCGCTTGACAACCGATGCTGGTGTATTTACATCCCCATAACTTAGCAGTTCAGCAAAAGGAAACCAATAGAATAAGTACTGGGCTTACAAAGATTAAGTCCTGGGGTCGATTTGCTTGGCTAAAGACAGTGCTCCAGCATGGCTGCAGTCAAACGATTGAAACGAGTAAAAGGAATACACAGGTGCAGGCATGGCTGTGTGGTAAGAAGTTTGCTTCCCAACCACATGGTTCAAGGTTCAGTCCCACTACATGGCACTTTGGGCAAGTGTCTTTTACTATAGCCTCGGACCAACCAAAGCCTTTTGCGTAGATCTGGTAGACAGAAACTGAGAGAGGCCCATTGTATATATATGTATATATGTATATATAAAAAAAGATATCTCAGGATTTGTAATCTCACATGCTATCTTAAACGAATGTTATAATAAAGATTATTCATTTCACCCTTTGGCATTCGGATTATTCCTTCTAAAGCATTATTTATTCACATGGCTCTGAATTAATCCTGCATCATCTTGTAGATTCAAGATTTTGATAGTGAGATTGTTCAGTTTTAGAACGACATTGTAGGGTCAGTGTGAGAGGTTGGATCCATCTAGTTTGAACATTAAAACAGGTAAAAATATTCGGGCTGGATACGTTTGGTTTCAATTTTGAAGGGTTAAAGGAAAGGAATTATTATGGTAAATTACAACTTAATTCTAATGTTACTTCACTATTTCTAAGGAATATATGCCAAAGATAACCCAAATATTTTTTTTTTTTTTTGAGAAATGTATGGCTACAAAGATTTACTTAAAAAAAAAAATGGCAAATAGATACTGGAATGAAAGCAGCTTGGGAAATGAGTATTTTTAAAGTTGAAACATGTTTTACAGCTAGATGGAAACCATTTCTGACATGAATTAATATAAAATGGGAAATTTTCTGGGATCTACAACTGAGGCAAGTTTGAGTAATGTTTATTTTTATTTTCTCCCTACTCCCTGCTAAAAAAAAAAAAAAAAAAAAGAAACAAATAGACACACATCATTGCAAAATGCGAGAGTTAGTAGTTGAACATGTTTGCCATATATTCTCACACTGTTTATCTTAACTATATAATCACATAAATAAAAAAAAAAAAATTTTTTTTAATTTAAAAAAAAAAACAAAAAAAGATATTTTTCAGAATTACTTTCATTTTATCTTATGCAATTTATAAAAATATGGAAGAGTAAAAATGTAACTGGATTTTTGTGGTAGTTGAAAATTAAATTTTGATGTCTTCGATAAGGAAAGTAACGATAAAAAATAAAAATAATAAAAAATAAAAATAAACAAAACATATATAAATAAAAGTAAATTGGCCTGGAGGTTGAAATAGGAAAATTGAATATGCATACACTTTACTCTGGAAGTAAAAGTGTTTATTTTAATTAGGTGCAACAGATATATTTAACTGAAACTGAATCAGGCAAATGACAGCTAACCTGAAGGGTCCGGGGGGGGGGGGGGGCAGGTGGTACAAGGAACTGAGTCATCAGTTCTTATTTACGAGAAGAGTAATTAAGGGTGAAGCAGGAACTAACAACAGCGACGACAACAACAATAACAATAACGACGACAACAACACTGTAGGTAAAGATAGTTGACGGAATTATCAATATTATGTCAAAAACAGATCATGCGATGATATTAGATGATGATGACTCAAACAAAAGATCGGAACGGTTCTTTTCTTCAGATCTAAAATTAGAATGGATGAAGAGTCGGATGTGGTTAATAGCAGTTGTGATGACGAAAGTAACACATGATGACGCTGATGATGGCGATGGTATATTAATAACAACAACAACAACTTGGTGGGGGGGGGGGTTATATTGATGTGTATGAAGCAATAGCAATCCACCGCCCCCACAATCGACTCTGCTTGAATAGGCCTACATAACACAGAAATGACCGATCAAACACTTAGAAACATTCACAGTTCTTTGCGTTCTGGATGCGTTATCTTTCAGTCTGATCTAGCACCATATGACATCGTCATGCAGCTGCATCTAGCGTGGAATGCATTATGGCAGTCGGAGCATATTCTATCAATTTACCATCTTGCCTATGCATATATGATCAAAGACTTCTGGAGGTGGCTGCAGTGAGAAAGATAAAGTCGGAACGAATGAATGGTATGATGCAACCTCGGTTCTCGACCATTTATATAAGCAGTTGCCAACACAGAGCTTAGTGGATCTAATGAAGCAAATGGCTTGTGTAGGAGCTCTAAACTATTACTGATGTGCCTAGATATTCGTGGCAGTTGAGTAATATAATTATAAAGAACTTATGGCTAACAGGACGCACATTTGAATTGTAATTCTAAGAGGTGTCTCAGTTATAGTAGAGGTGTTTTATAAAGGTGTAAGAGCGTAAGTGTGTCTCAAGCCTGAAATGAGGATGATGGTGCCTGAGGTGATCTAAACCTTTCGTCTTTTACTTGTCTGGCATTGGACTGTGGCCATGCTGGGGCGCCACCATGAGGAATTTTAGTTGAATGAATTGACTCCTGTACTTTTATTTATTATTATTTTATTATTTTTGAAGCCTGATACTTCTTCGATTGGTTTCTTTTGCCAAACTACTAAGTTATGGGATCGTAAACATAACAACACTGATTGCCAAGTGATGGCAGAGGACAACTGCAGGCGCAAAGACAAACACACACAATAGGCTTCTTTCAGTTTCTTATTCCTTTATTGCCCACAAGGGGCTAAACATAGACGGGACAAACAAGTAAAGACAAACGGATTAAGTTGATTACATCGACCCCAGTGTGTAACTGGTACTTAATTTATTGACCGCGAAAGGATGAAAGGCAAAGTCGACCTTGGCGGAATTTGAACTCAGAATGTAACGGCAGACGAAATACCGCTAAGCATTTTGCCCGGTGTGCTAACGTTTCTGCCAGCTCTCTGCCCTCCTTCTTTCAGTTTCTGTCAACCAAATCCACCCAAAAGGCTATGGTTGACCGAAGACTACATTAGAAGACACTTGCCTAAGGTACCATGTGGTGGGACTGAACCTGGAACTATGTGGTTGGGAAGCAAACTTCTTACCACACAGCCACTCCAGTTTATGTATATATAACAAGAAAAAAAGGAAAACCTTTGTTGCAGCGCACCTAATTAATGCTGAATACAAGAAAAATACAACAAAAATATAAGTGGTTGACAGATTTTCATAGGTCAAGTTTCTTCATCATTGGAATACAAAATACATTAAAAAAAATTAGAGAAATGCGCCACATCAAATCCTCTGACCGTGAGTCCGCTGACCTAACCACTGGGCCATTGCGCCTCCACAATAACAACAACAACAATAATAATAATAATCCTTTCTACTATAGGCACAAGTCCTGAAATTTTGGGGAGGGAAATAGTTGATTATATTGACCCAAGTACTCAACTGGTACTTAATTTCTCGACCGCGAAAGGATGAAAGGCAAAGTCAACCTTGGCGGAATTTGAACTCAGGATGTAAAGATAGATGAAATACCACTAAGCAATTCAGCTAGCTCACAGCCTTCACCACCTTAATAATAATAAGAAGAAGAATGATGACAATAACAGTAATGTTATTTCAATTTTATTTTCTAAATGCTTAAAGTTAAGTCACTGTCTTGGAGCTGTTTCAAAAGAATATCAACCTTCATTAGGAGAGATTAACAAATAGGAACTATCAAGAAATGAGGTGGGGGAAGAGGAGGAGAAATATAGAAGAGAAATTCAGAGAGAGAGAGAGAGAGTGTGTGTGTGTGTGTGTGTGTGTTGGGAGATGGGGGTGGGGTGACAGTATTACACAAAATTTCAGTATCCGCAAACAGGTATGATGTTAATGAGTGGGAAGCACGGATAGTCAGATTGCTTCTCATAAAATGATGAACAACTCAACACCTCTGTAACCCTGGCAACGAACTAATAATAATGAACGACAAAACATTTGTGAATTTTATGTATCGAGATTTTTTTTTTTTAACTTTTGTCATTATCATTATTATTATTATTATTATTATTATTATTATTATTATTATTATTATTATTATTATTGTTATTATTATTATTATTATTATTATTATTGTTATTCATAGTTCAGATTATAATTTTGTTTAGGATTAAAAGCACACACATGCACAAACTATAAAAGGGAGTCAAAACGACGGTATACGTAAAAAAAAAAAACGGGGTTAGAATTAAATTTGCAGGTTAGTAGTTTCTTTGTAGAAGATATTGAAATAAGGTAAAAGGAAAAAAAAAATAATAATAATAATAATAATGAGAGAGAGAAAGAGAGAAAAAGTACTAAAAGCAGAGTATCATAATTTTTAAGCTCCAAAAACGATTTTTATTTTATTTTATTTTATTTTTTTAATATTTTGTTGTTTTGTCATTCTCGTGGAAAAGAGCTGATATTAGAAAGAAGACAAAAAAAATTCCGCAAGAACAGTTATACAAGAAAGAAAGTAATGAATCTATAAGACACATCAGAAACCTGTCAACTACCAAAGACATTGTTGTTATTTTCCTTCACAGAAGCAAAAGCAAATAAAATAAGAGAGAGCGAGAGAGAGAGATTAAGTATGAGAGGGGTTTTGTAATGAAAATGAAATCTAAAAAGGAAAAAAAAAAAAAAAACGATAAAGTGAAGAAAAAGACGAGGAGAAATAAGCTTAGTCATGTCAAATAAAGAGATTCCTCAGATATTGTGCGAAAGAAAACTTAAGTCCTGAGGTGACAGTACTGAGAATGAAAGAAAGAGGAGACAGAGAGAGATAGAGAGGGGGGAGGGGGGAGAGAAAGAGAGCATGTGAGAGAGACAGAAAGAGAGAAAGAACTACGTTGCTTTCTTTTTACACAGCTGCACATACTAGGAACAGTCTTTTGTAAAAACACATTATATCTGTGAGAGTGTGCCTCTGTATGACTACACTTATATATATATATATATATGTATGTATTTATGTATGTATATATGTGTGTGTGTGTGTGTGTGTGTGTACGCATGGTAGCCTGCTGGACACTTTGTGTTAAGTGAATGATTAACATAAAGAACTAGTCTTCACAAATTATATCCAACTGAAAAAAAATGTATGAAAACAAGGCTCACAGTCGCAAACAATGATAGCCCAATTTATATTTTTATCCCCGAGAACAATACCAGAGACCAGAGACCAGTTTTATCCATTGTAAGAAAATTGACTGTTTATCTAACAGAACCGTACCTCCAAATTGTATGTGCGTAGCACACACATGGCTTTTATCTTTTACTAGTTTCGGTTACAGGAAAGTGGCCATGCTGGGGCAATATTTTGAAAGGTTTAGTCAAATTAATCAAACCCCGGGGTTTATTTCACTAAAGCCTGATACATATTCTGTCAATCTCTTTTGCCCGGCCACTAAGATATGGGATGTAAACAAACCAGTACTGGTTGTCAAGTGGCAATGGGTAAGTTCACAAGAGTGTGAAAGAAAAATGACAGATGGTTAAGAGATGGGGACAGAGGTAAACACAGTGAATGGAGGACACAAGTGAAGACATGTTCAATGGTGAATCTCAGCTCACAGAGACACACAGACACAAATATATATCATCATCATCATCGTTTAACGTCTACTTTCCATGCTAGCATGCGTTGGACGATTTGACTGAGGACTGGTGAATTGGATGGCTGCACCAGGCTCCAATCTGATCTGGCAGAGTTTCTAGAGCTGGATGCCCTTCCTAACGCCAACCACTCTGAGAGGTAGTGGGTGCTTTTACATGCCACAGGCACGAGGGTCAGTCAGGCGGTACTGTCAACGACCACACTCAAAATGGTGTTTTTTACGTGCCACCCGCACAGGAGCCAGTCCAGCAACACTGGCAACGACCTCGCTCGAATGATTTTCTAACGTGCCACCAGCACAAATGCCAGTGAGGTGACACTGGTAACAATCACGCTCAAACTAGCACTAGCACATGTCACTAGCACGGGGAAGCCAGACAGATATTTACTGCAGTGAACAAACAGAACAAACACACTGAGTATGTGTGATTGATAATGTTTACAACAATAGCGCTGCTTTTAAATCGTACTAGAATTTAATCTTAGGTGTACATTGAAGTGGCATACCAGCACATGGTTCTTACACTATTTTCAAAATAGTCACAGGCTGCTGATTCAGTTTGTCCCTGGCTTGATTCAAGGACACAAAGATGTAGATAAGTTACAAAAAATGAGAAATATTGGCATCCATTACTTTTGAATGGGTCTGGAGAGTGAGTTGTCTTACCTGCCTAAGATTTCTAAGACTTTCAGGTGTTTTAACACCCAGTGCTACGAGGGAGAAAACAATCAAACAAGCAAAACTCATACACTGCATATATGCAGTTGATATATTGACTGGAGCGAACACGTTACAATGAAGTAGAGAAATTTCAAAAGACAACACGAAACCGGTTATTTCTCAAAAATACAATGTTTATATACCAAAAAGATTTTATAACATTTTTCTAACATTTTTATAACATTTTTCTGACATAATTTAAATATATACTTTAACCATGTAACACAAGCCTTCTGTAGATTTTTCACTCTTATTATCTTTTACACATCCAACCACGTGCTTTCACATACCAACTTTCTCACCTATATATATATATATATATATATATTCTTTTACTTGTTTCAGTCATTTGACTGTGGCCATGCTGGAGTACCACCTTTGGATGAACAAATCGACCTCAGGACTTATTCTTTGTAAGCCTAGTACTTATTCTATCGGTCTCTTTTGACAACTGCTATGTTGTGGGGATGTAAACACATCGGTCATTATGGATGATGGGGGCGCAAACAAACACACACACACACACACACACACACATATATATATATATATACAATGCACTTCTTTCAGTTTCTGTCTGCCAAATCTGCTCACAAGGCTTTGGTCAGCCTGAAGCTATAATAGAAGACACTTGCCCAAGGTGCTGCACAGTGGGACTGAACCTGGAACTATGTGGTTTGGAAACAAGTTTCTTACCACACAGCCATTCCTGCACACATATATATATATATATACATATATATATATATATATATATATATATATATATATATATATACATACATACACATATAGTTTATTTGTGGGTTAACAAGGCAACCAATGGTTCCATGTGTGAGAGATCTCCACAATTATTCAAGCAGATCACATAGAAATGTTGGTACTCATATCCGTTTCGGATGAGAATACACAGGGTTAAATAAAGAATATTTATCCATCATTGGAGTGCTGAGCACTCATTCTTGCTATTTGAGATTACCATGTGTGTGTGCATGTGTGTGTGTCCTGTTTCACTGACCGTCAAATTAATATGTTGCTCGTGCACACCCCCACATTTGTTTTCTTTTTTTCTGTTTTTGAATTGTTTGTTCTTTGAATTGACTATATATATATATATATATATATATATATATATATATATATATATATATATATATATATATATATATATATATATATAGAGAGAGAGAGAGAGAGAGAGAGAGAGAGATATGCATGTACACACATATACACAATGAGGAGAGTTTGTTGCATAAGACTTACATAATGAACTTCAGCTAGTTAAGAAACATATGTAGCTCATATCCCACGTATTCCTAATCCTGATAAATTCTGCATTACACACACACACACACACACACACACACACACACACACACACACACAGTCATATACATATACACACATACATATGCATCATGCCAGAGAGTGCTGGCAAACCTCAACCACTAAAATAGAGAGGAAAAAACATGTATTACATATTACTATTCAGGAAGAAAATAAAATCAAAAATCTACCAAGATATGGGCTTGAATTCACAACTATAAAACTGTGTGGTTAATAGATAGCCCAGTACTTTAGCATTGTAGCCACCACATAATTCTTCATCTCCCATGCGTTTCTCAGCCTATTTTAGTTTTAGACATCTTGTATTACAGAGAACATCTGCACTAATTTGCATCAGTTCCAACATATTCTTTTTTTGTTTTTGGAATTATTCCAAATAAGCAAGCATCAGTTTTTAAAATAAAGAATATATAATGTGTTGAATTAAATGTAATAACTCCAACCAATATCTGCTGCTTAGCGCAGGAGAAAATTGACAAAATTTGCTCCCATCAAACTAAGAAATTGTGTTTTGCCAAAAAATCTCATGATTTTGAGTGAGAAATGCATTATGGAAGTAAAAATCTATTATTACAGAATGTTTAAAAATAATACAAAAATAGAAGGATTTTACGATTACCAATAGTCACTAAATAGTAAGTAATAGTGTGAATAAACATAGATGCATATGAACACAGCACTCTTTTTATTGGAATATGTGTGTGTGTGAGTGCATGTATATATATTATATATCTGTACACAGACACACATATACATGTATGTATATGTAAATACATCTACATATACATTTACAAGTCTTTGTAATATATACTTAATACATTCACAATATTTAAAGAACGATTTTTTTTTAAATAACCATTTAAAAACATTATTTTGAGAACAGAATAGGTGCAGGACTGGCTGTGTGGTAAGTAGCTTGCCTACCAACCACATAGCTCTGGGTTCAGTCCCACTGTGTAGCACCTTGGGCAAGTGTCTTCTGCTATAGCCTCGGGCCAACCAAAGCCTTGTGAGTGGATTTGGTAGACGAAAGAAGGGCATCCAGCTGTAGAAACTCAGCCAAATCAGATTGGAGCCTGGTGTAGCCACCTGGTCCACCAGTCCTCAGTCAAATCGTCCAACCCATACTAGCATGGAAAGCGGACGTTAAACAATGATGATGATGATGAAACTGAAAGAAGCCCATCATATATATATGTGTGTGTGTGTATATATATATATATATATATATATATATATATATATATATATATATATATGTGTGTGTGTATGTATGTATGTGTGTGTATATGTTTGTGTGTCTGCGTCCCCCCAACATCACTTGACAACCGATGCTGGTGTGTTTGCGTCCCCGTAACTTAGCAGTTCGGCAAAAGAGACCGATAGAATAAGTACTAGGCTTACAAAGAATAAGTCATGGGGTCGATTTGCTCAACTAAAGGCAGTGCTCCAGCACGGCCGCAGTCAAATGATTGAAACAAGTAAAAGAGTTGAAAGAGTTTGTCATCATCAATATCATCATCATAATTTAAAGTCAATGTTCCACGCTGGGACAGGTTCGATAGTTTGACAGGTTTCGATGTGTTCAAGGACTGCATCAAGCTCCAATGTCTATTTTAACCCTTTAGCATTTAATCTGGCCATATCTAGCCCAGATATTCTACCTGTTTTATGTTAAAACCGACCAGATCCAGCCTCTCACACCGACCCTACAATGTCATTCTAAAAATATACAAACACACCATTGAAATCTTGAAGCTACAAGATAATGCATGACTAATTCAAAACAACGTGAATAAATAAACAATGCATTTGATAGAGTAATTTGAATGCTAAAGAGTTAAATGAGAAATGAGGAAAGCTTGCAACAATTATTTTTCACTACAATGCTTCAAACAAATTACAATGCTCTTCACACACATTCATTGATTTAGAAGTTTTCTTGTAAAACTTAACATGTAGTGAATAATCCTTCAGTTTCTCATTAAGTTTTTTACATTTAACTTCAAATAAAATGTGTGTAGGTGTTGGTGTGTATGCATGTGTGTTGGTGTTTGTGTATATGTATGTATGTATGTGTGTTGGTGTTTGTGTATGTGTGTGTGTGTTGGTGTTTGTGTATATGTGTGTGTGTTGGTGTTTGTGTATATGTATGTCTTGGTGTTTGTTTATGTGTGTATGTGTGTTGGGTTTGTGTATATGTACGTGTTGGCGTTTGTGTATATGTATGTATGTATGTTGGGTTTGTGTATATGTATGTGTTGGTGTTCGTGTATATAT